>NC_142313.1:19753730-19931230 GCF_054855325.1 Carica papaya
GTTCTTCATTTTCTAACAAGGATGATGAGCGACAATGACATTCATTCAATTACTAATAAAAAAGGTAAGCCCGCCGCTGATCCCGCTTTACTTTCGGCTACCGTGAAAGAAAGTCCCCTCACGATAGGCCCTCCTAGCTCCCGAATGTCTTTCTATCAATCGAGAGAGGTACAACCTTATTGTGAGTCTTATGGGTCGCGCAAGCGACGAAATTCTTGATCGGTGAAGTGGGCATAGAACTCCCTATAAAAAAAAGACTGGGTTCTGTTTTGTTCGAAATCGCGAATAAAGTGGCATAGTGTCCCTTCTCAAATCTTTCGTTGAAAGGTATGGCGCATCGAACTGACAGGTTCAACCGCTCCGTGGGCTTCGAAAAAGTTGTAAGCTTCCTTTCGAATATCTTTGTAAGGAGACAGATTCAAAATAGATTTTAGTCTTGGCTCAGATATCATTTTGGTAAAAAGCTTTTCTTACAAGTTATTCTTGAGTTCCATGATTTCTTACAACACGGCGAAAGAAATTCCCCTATTATACAATCCAATAAAAAGAAAGAATAAGCATTTTGAGGCTGTACACCTTATTTTCCTGGGATTGTAGTTCAATCGGTCAGAGCACCGCCCTGTCAAGGCGGAAGCTACGGGTTCGATCCCCGTCACTCCCGACCTAGGATCCGATGAATCGATCAATTCAGCTCTCTATTTTCTGTGAAGAAGAGAGACAAAGAGTAGGATCTAATTCCAGCGGGAGGATCCTTCTTTCGTTTCGCATTTCTCATCGGGACAAAGAAAGTCCAAATAAGAATAAGTAGTACTGATTGATGGAGGAGAGACATATGTAGGTTAGTAGAATCGGGGGTATCACCATATTCAAGATTCAAAGAGACACCGTACTGGTCTAGCTTTTTCGATTGTTCCTGATCTATCGAATAGAGTAACACTCTTTTTTCCCGGGAGCACAACAATTTCCTTTTTATGATACGAAATGAACTTAACAGAGTTTCCCCGACAGAGTACTTATCAGATTCAACCTACCCTTTTTTCTAGCTCCAATTCTGTGTAACCTATATGACTAATTGGGGATAATCTATCTATCTTAGAAAAATGAATTGCACACTGGGTTCTCGATGTATGCGTCCCAGTCTAAAGAAGTGGAATACTAATAAAAGATAAAAGATCCGCTCCAACTTCTTGTGATTCGAGACTAGGAAGGGATATAGAATGAAAAAAAAGAAGATGATGAGATTATGGAAGTACCGAGCATTTATTGCTACTGCACTGTTTATTCGTCTTTCTTCCGATCAATTCGAAAGAATACAATGTCAACTGCTCTACTCTAATTCATAGCTTTTTTTATTGTATTAATTCCGGGATCTATCGAAACAATAGAAGAATAGTATGGGCGTATAAAAAAAGAAAGCAAACAAGTCCCATGGAATTGATTGACTTTCTTTCTATAATCAAAAATCACCCATCAAATATTGAATGATTGAGCACTCAGATCCTATCGCGAGTCTTGATACATAGTATCTTTAGTCCTTTCCACAACTCCGTCTTTGATTCCCCATCGGCCCATCCAATCTAATTTACGACTCAGTCAGTAGACACTAGGTAATTAGGAAGGATTTTGAGTCTTTCTTAAAACCCCTCCTTGGATCAATGGAGTAAGGATTTAATGTCCTTTAGAACAACCTTTTGATCTTCAGTCGTTAGAGAAGTTACGTCTTACTATAAGTAAACAAAAGTCTCTTATCTTTGACACTAGGGCAGCTGAGTTTGCCAAGAGGTTTATAATCAAGGATATGAGTAAGGATATTTCTCCTGTCTCTATCCGAGCATTATGAAACTCGCACCATCCTTGTGGGGCATATGCCATGTTAGGGCAGTATCCCCTTCGTCGGTTCAGTACTCTGGCCCGGTTGAGTGGTGTTGGTTATAGATCTTTAGGTAAGCTCGACCATAGCCGGTCACGGCATACTGACCGTTTACTGGCTATGTGGACAAAGACTCGACTCCCTCTGACGCTTTGGTTAGGGCGAGGTCGACCTTTAAATCCATATTTCCTTGGTGTATGTAATAAAACAGTCTTTATTACAGGAAATGTCACCTAAAGATCTACGTTTGGCCCCAAATGAACTAGGAAAGTGAATAGAGTCAGCCTTCTTTCTTAGAGTGGTCTGTTTTACGAAGATGGGTTAAAGGATGGCTTCAGTACTGTCATTGGTATTACAGTCGAGCACATGCACCTGATGTGACCCTAGAATCATTCTTTTCGCTCCTCTCCAACCAGTCGAGTGGCTTTCGCTCCTACTTTCGAAATTATTGAGCTCGTGTCTTTAGGGTCAGCAGGTCGGGCCTGCGGTTCTAATGATTTCGTATATTTAGAAAGACTCAGTCTCGACTTTCTATTTTTTTTCATAAAATCAATATTAAAACGTCAACTTTAGGCTTTGTGGATTAAGGAGGACTCATATGATTCTCCTTCCTCGACTTCGGTTTTGTCTCCTGGTTTTAAATAACCCAGTCACTTCCTTGGTCAGGTCAGGTCTTCCTTTTATGTGAATTCGTAGAATAGGCAGAGACCCAACTATACTATCAGAGTTTAAAGACGTAAACCATGGGTCCCCCGAATATCCATCATCAGCTAACCCCCTTCCCTGGCTTTTGTTCCACTAGCAGTAAGCTCTGCTCCCTCCAGTTCCATTAATTGTAGATTTTCATACTGACAACCATCCAAGGTTTCATGAGTGCTCCTCTTCTTTTAGTTATGATGTTTCGTTTGACATTTTAGCTGAGTCCGCTTGGGCCTGCGTCAAGCCTGAAGCCTTTGTTTATTCAGGTGTCTATGCCGCTTTAGGTGGGGGTAGATTGTGGCTTTGAGACAACCTTCTTCGGTAAATGCTATCCCGGGGTAAGATTGGTTGGTTCAGGCAAGGATTGAAAGAGACGATTCTAAAGCGGATGAAGGAGAAGGCCCCCGGCCCTATAACAGTAGAAGAAAGCCCTTACCCAAGTTGTCTATTTACGTAGGTGAATCAAGTACAACAAGTAAGGTCAGAGCTTGTGGGTAGAAGATTGGGCTCTACTACGCGGATCCACTAGACTAGGAAAGAAGTACGCATTGCTTACTTACTATTCGAATGATCCTAGCTACTAGTAGCTAATAAAGCTGCGATTAGGGAGGTAAGGAGACTGGGGGAAGGAAGTGAAAGGTTAGCTTTTTGCGATTCATCAAGCTGTTCATAAGACCTATGAGACCGCGTTTTAACGGTACGGTTTATCCTTAAGAGATGAGGGCTACTTATTGGTGAGAACTATGAAGGACAGAATCTTAGTCCTAGGCCACAAGAGCACCTCTTTATCCCGAATCTCTTTCCTCAGCTTTCAAGCCCCTTTCTACACAATCTCTTGCTGTTTTTTCCCGGAGGACGGGTTTTTCTCCTTTTCGAGCCAAGCCTTTTGAAATTGTCTTTCATGTGATACTTCGCCTTAAGAACTAGGGCGGAGCCCGTTCCTCGCTCAAGTTTTGTCTCTTTCTTGACCCGCTGCCGGCTAACCGTGGCCCTACTCCTTTCATGCCTCACCCCAAAGACATCCACACCTCTGTTAGGGGATTCTATTCGAACTCTTGTCTAGGAGTCACAACGATGTGGAACTTTGATTCTATATAGACGCTATTTCGCGCTGAGCGAGGCTGCTTTCCCTCCTCACTGCTAGTAAGCGGTTTCAACTCTATCTTGAATCTGTTCACTCGTGTCCATGGCAAGTCCCTGATTCACTTCTGACTCCCGAGGAAAAGAGGGAATACAGTGATATCCTACTTTCGGTGTCGAGACCGTAGACTGCTTATTGTCTTGAAAGAGGAACTCCAACTAACAACTGAATTGTCCTCTTCCTTTCCTCTCTCGTTCAAATATCAAGTAAAATGTCACGGCGTCGTTACTCACATTTGTAAATAAACCTGCGGACCATAATTCCAGTCGCGCGTAACGTCGAAACAATCATCTGCAAAAAAATGGGTGCAACACAAGGACTTCCCAAGAAAATGGGTGAAATAGATGGACTTCGTAGGAAGTCACCCATCCTAGTACTACTCTCGCCCAAGAACCCTTAACTAGCGGAGTTCTTATAGAATCTGTTGCATTAGTGCTGGTATGATCGCTCATGTTTCATTCTACGCTACAAATACATACACTCTTTCTCCTTTCCACCCCCCTCCCGTCATTTATTTCCTTGTGCTTCCACTCAGCATATCTCCTTCTTGTACTAATTACAAGTAAAATGCCCTGGTACCGTGACTCACCTTTGTGAATGAACCAGCGGTTCGTAACGTCGAACGACCCATCCGAAAAAAAATGGGTGCAACACGAGGACTTCCCAGGAGGTCACCCATGCGAGTACTACTCTCGCCCAAGCACACTTAACTGCGAAGTTCTGATGGGATCCAGTGCATTTGTGCTGGTATGATCGCACCTATTTCATTTCGCGCTGCAAATAGATAAACTCCTTCTCCTTTCTTCCCCCTCCCGTCATTTGTTTCCTTGTGCGTTCGCACTGCACCTCCTGTTCTCATTCTAATATCAAGTAAAATGCCACGGCGCCGTGACTCACATTTACGAATAAACCTGCGGACCATAATTAAAGTCGCGCGTAACGTCGAACGAGTCATCTGAAAAAAAAATGGGTGCAACACGAGAACTTCCCAGGAGGTAACCCGTCCTTGTACTACTTTCGCCAAAGCACACTTAACTGCGGAGTTCTGATGGGATCCGGTGCATTTGTGCTGGTATGATCGCACCTGTTTCATTATGCGCTGAAAATACATACACTCCTTCTCGTTCCCTCCCTCATCCCGTCATTTGTTTCCTTGTGTGTTCACACTGCACCTCTCCTTCTCGTTCTAATATCGATTAAAATGCCCCTACTTCTCGACTCACATTTGCGTATAAACCAGCGGACCATAGTTCCAGTCGCGCGTAACGTCGAACGACCCGTCTGAAAAAAAATTGGTGCGACACGAGGACTTCCCAGGAGGTCACCCATCCGAGTACTACTCTCGCCCAAGCAAACTTAACTGCGGAGTTCTGATGGGATCTGGTGCATTAGTGCTGGTATGATCGCACCTGTTTAATTTGGCGCTGCAAATACATACACTCATTCTCCTTTCTTCCCCCTCTCGTCATTTGTTTCCTTGTACGTGCGCACTGAACCACATGTTCTCGTTCTAATATCAAGTAAAGTGTCACGGCTCCGTGACTCACATTTGCGAATAAACCTGCGGACCATAATTCAAGTCGCGCGTAACGTCGAAAGAATAATCTGTAAAAAAATGAGAGCAACACGAGGACTTCCCAAGAAAATGGGTGAAATATAAGGACTTCGCAGGAGGTCACCCATCCTATTATTACTCTCGCCCAACCACCCTTAACTTGCGGAGTTCTGATAGAATCCGTTTTATTAGTGCTGCTGTAATCGCTCATGTTTCATTCTGCGCTGCAAATACATACACTCTTTCTCCTTCCATCCCCCCTCCCATCATTTGTTTCCTTGTGCGTGCACTTTGCATCTCTCATTCTCGTTCTAATATCAAGTAAAATGCCCCGGCACCGTGACTCACCTTTGCAAATGAACCAGCGGTTCATAATTCCATTCGCGCGTAACGTTGAACGACCCATCCGAAAAAAAATGGGTGCAAGACGAGGACTTCCCAGGAGGTCACCCATCCGAGTACTACTCTCGCCCAAGCACACTTGACTGCGAAGTTCTGATGGGATCCGGTGCATTAGTGCTGGTATGATCGCACCTTTTTCATTTTGCGCTGCAAATACATACACTCCTTCTCATTTCTTCCCCATCCCGTCATTTGTTTCCTGGTGCATTCACACTTCACCTCTTCTTCTCGTTCTAATAACAATTAAAATACCCCTGCATCTTGACTTACATTTTCGTATAAACCACCGAACCACAGTTCCAGTCGTGCGTAACGTCGAACGACCCATCTGAAAAAAAAAAGGGTGCAACACGAGAACTTCAAAGGAGGTAACCCATCCTTGTACTATTTTTGCCAAAGCACACTTAACTTCAGAGTTGTGATGGGATCCGGTGCATTTGTGATGGTATGATCGAACCTGTTTCATTTCGTGCTGAAAATACATACATTCCTTCTCCTTCCCTCCCCCCTCCCATCATTCGTTTCTTTGTGCGTATACACTGCACCTCTCCTTCTCATTCTAATCTCGATTAAAATGCCCTTACTTCTTGACTCACATTTGCGTATAAACCAGCGGACCGTAGTTTCTGTAGCGCGTAACATCGAACGACCCGTCTGGAAAAAAATTGGTGTGACACAAGGACTTCCCAGGAGGTCACCCATCCGAGTTCTATTCTTGCCTAAGCACACTTAACTGCGGAGTTCTGATGGGATCCGATGCATTAGTGCTGGTATGATCGCACTTGTTTAATATCGCGCTGCAAATACATACACTCTTTTTCCTTTCTTCCCCCTCCCGCCATTTATTTCCTTGTGTGTGCGCACTGCACCTCCCGTTCTCGTTCAAATATCAAGTAAAATACCACGACACCATGACTCACATTTGCGAATATACCTGCGGACCATAATTCAAGTCGCGCGTAACGTCAAAAGAATCATCTGCAAAAAAATGGGTGCAACACGAGGACTTCCCAAGAAAATGGGTGAAATATAAGGACTTTGCAGGAGGTCACCCATCCTAGTACTACTCTCGCCCAAGCACACTTAACTACGAAGTTCTGATGGGATCCGGTGCATTAGTGCTGGTTTGATGGCAACTGTTTAATTTCGCGCTGTATATACATACATTCCTTCTCCTTTCTTCCCCCTCCCGTCATTTGTTTCCTTGTGTGTGCGCACTGCACCTCTCGTTCTCGTTCAAATATCAAGTAAAATGTCACGGCGCCATGAGTCACATTTGCGAAAAAACCTACGGACCATAAATCAAATCACGCGTAACGTCGAAAGAATCATCTGCAAAAAAATGGGTGCAACACGAGTACTTCCCAAGAAAATGGGTGAAATATAAGAACTTCGCAGGAGGTCACCCATCCTAGTATTACTCTCGCCCAACCACCCTTAACTTGCGGAGTTCTGATAGAATCCGTTGCATTAGTGCTGGTATGATCGCTCATGTTTCATTCTGCGCTGCAATTACATACACTCTTTCTCCTTGCATCCCCCCTCAGGCCATTTGTTTCATTCTGCGTGCACTCTGCATCTCTCCTTCTCGTTCTAATATCAAGTAAAATGCCCGACACCGTGACTCGCCTTTGCGAATGAACCAGTGGTTCATAATTCCATTCGCGCTTAACGTCGAACGACCCATCCGAAAAAAAATGGATGCAACACGAGGAGTTCCCAGGAAGTCACCCATCCGAGTACTACTCTCGCCCAAGCACACTTAACTGCGAAGTTCTGATGGGATCCGGTGCATTAGTGCTAGTATGATTGCACCTGTTTCATTTTGCGCTGCAAAAACATACACTCCTTCTCCTTTCTTCCCCCTCCCGTCACTTGTTTCCTGGTGTGTTCACACTTCACCTCTCCTTCTCGTTCTAATATCAATTAAAATGTCTCTGCGTCTTGACTCACATTTGCGTATAAACCAGCGGATCATAGTTCCAGTCGCACGTAACGTCGAACAACCCATCTGAAAAAAAAAAATGGGTGCAACACGAAAACTTCCCAAAAGGTAACCCATCCTTGTACTACTTTCGCCAATGCAAACTTAACTGCGAAGTTCTGATGGGATCAACTGCATTTGTGCTGGTATGATCTCACCTATTTCATTTGGTGCAAAAAATACATGTACTCCTTCTCCTTCCCTCCCCCCTCCCATCATTTGTTTCTTTGTGTGTTCACACTGCACCTCTCATTCTCATTCTAATATCGATTTAAATGCCCCTGCTTCTTGACTCACATTTGCGTATAAACCAACGGACCATAGTTCCAGTCGCGCGTAACGTCGATCGACCCCTTTGAAAAATAATTGTTGCCACACGAGGACTTCCCACGAGGTCACCCATACGAGTACTACTCTCGCCCAAGCACACTTAACTGCGGCGTTCTGATGGGATGCAGTGCATTAGTGCTGGTATGATCACACCTATTTAATTTCGCGCTACAAATACATACACTCCTTCTCCTTTCTTCCCTCTCCCGTCATTTGTTTCCTTGTGCGTGCGCACTGCACCTCCCGTTCTCATTCTAATATCAAGTAAAATGCCACGGCGCCGTGACTCACATTTGCGATTAAACCTACGAAAAATAATTCAAGTCGCGCGTAACGTCGAAAGAATCATTTCCAAAAAAATGGTTGCAACACGAGGACTTCCCAAGAAAATGGGTGAAATATAAGGACTTCGCAGGAGGTCACCCTTCCTAGTACTACTCTCGCCCAAGCACCCTTAACTTGCGGAGTTCTGATAGAACCCGTTGCATTAGTTCTGGTATGATCGCTCATAATTCATCTTGCGCTGCAAATACATACACTCTTTCTCCTTCCATCCCCCCTCCCCTCATTTGTTTCCTTGTGCGTGTACTCTGCATCTCTCCTTCACGTTCTAATATCAAGTAAAATGCCCCGGCACCGTGACTCACCATTGTGAATGATCCAGCGGTTCATAATTCCATTCGCGCGTAACGTCGAATGACCCATCCAAAAAAAAATTGGTGCAACACGAGGACTTCCCAGGAGGTCACCCATCCGAGTACTACTCCCGCCCAAGCAAACTTAACTGCGGAATTCTAATGGGATCTTGTGCATTAGTGCTGGTATGATCGCACCTGTTTCATTTCGCACTGCAAATACATACACTCCTTCTCCTTTCTTCCCCCTCCCGTCATTTGTTTCCTTGTGCGTTCAGACTTCACCTCTCCTTTTCGTTCTAATATCAATTAAAATGCTCATGCGTCATGACTCACATTTGCGTATAAACAAACGGACCATAGTTCCAGTCGCGCGTAAAGTCGAATGACCCATCTGAAAAAAAAAATTAGTGGAACACGAGAACTTCCCAGGAGATAACCCATCCTTGTACTACTTTCACCAAAGCACACTTAACTGCGGAGTTCTGATGGGATCTGGTACATTTGTGCTGGTGTGATCGCACCTGTTTCATTTCGTGCTGAAAATACATACACTCCTTCTCCTTCCCTCCCCCCTCCCATCATTTGTTTCTTTGTGCGTTCACACTGCTCCTCTCCTTCTCGTTCTAATATCTATTAAAATGCCCCTGATTCTTGACTCACATTTGCGTATAAACCAGCGGATCATAGTTCCAGTTGCGCGTAACGTCGAACGACCCGTCTGAAAAAAAATTGGTGCGACACGAGAACTTCCCAGGAGATCACCCATCCGAGTACTACTCTCGTCCAAGCACACTTAACTGCGGAGTTCTAATAGGATCCGGTGCATTAATGTTGGTATGATCGCACCTGTTTAATTTTGCGCTGCAAATACATACAATCCTTCTCCTTTCTTCTCCCTCCCATCATTTGTTTCCTTGTGCGTGCGCACTGCACCTCACGTTCTCGTTCAAATATCAAGTAAAATGCCACGGCGCTGTGACTCACATTTGCGAATAAACCTGCGGACCATAATTCAAGTCGCGCGTAACGTCGAAAGAATCATCTGCAAAAAAATGGGTGCAACACGAGCACTTCCCAAGAAAATTGGTGAAATATAAAGACTTCGCAGGAGGTCACCCATCCTAGAACTACTCTCGCCCAAGCACGCTTACCTGCGGAGTTCTGATAGAATCCGTTGCATTAGTGCTGGTATGATCGCTAATGTTTCATTCTGCGCTGCAAATACATACAATCTTTCTCCTTCCATCCCCCCTCCTGTCATTTGTTTCCTTGTGCGTACACTGTGCATCTCTCCTTCACGTTCTAGTATCAAGTAAAATGCCACGACACCGTGACTCAACTTTGCGAATGAACCAGCAGTTCATAATTCCATTCGCGCGTAACGTTGAACGACCCAGCCGAAAAAAATAGATGCAACACGAGGACTTCGGGGAGGTCACCCATCCGAGTACTACTCTCGTCAGAGCACACTTAACTGCGGAGTTCTGATGGGATCCGGTGCATTAGTGCTAGTATGATCGCGCCTGTTTAATTTGGCGCTGCAAATACATACACTCCTCCTTTCGTCCCCCTCCCGTCATTTGTTTTCTGGTGCGTTCACACTTCACCTCTCCTTCTTGTTCTAATATCAATTAAAATGCCCTTGCGTCTTGACTCACATTTGCATATAAACCAGCGGACCATAGTTCCAGTCACGCGTAACGTGGAACGACCCATCTGAAAAAAAAAATGGGTGCAACACGAGAACTTCCTAGTAGGTAACCCATCCTTGTACTACTTTCGCCAAAGCACACTTAACGGCAGAGTTCTGATGGGAACGGTGCATTTGTGCAGGTATGATCGCACCTGTTTCATTTCGTGATGAAAAAAATACACTCCTTCTCCTTCCCTCCCCCCTCCCATCATTTGTTTCCTTGTGCGTTCACACTGTACCTCTTCTTCTCGTTCTAATATCGATTAAAATGCCCTTGCTTCTTGACTCACAATTGCGTATAAACCAGCGGACCATAGTTCCAGTTGTGGGTAACGTCGCATGACCCATCCGAGAAAAAATTAGTGCGACACGAGGACTTCCCAGGAGGTCACTCATCCGAGTTCTACTCTCGCTCAAGCACTCTTAACTACGAAGTTCTGATGGGATCCGGTGCATTAGTGCTTGTATGATCGCACCTATTTAATTTCGCGCTCCAATTACATAAACTCCTTCTCTTTTCTTCCCCTTCCCGTCATTTGTTTCCTTGTGCGTGCACACTGCACCTCCCGTTCTCGTTCTAATATTAAGTAAAATGCCACGGTGTCGTGACTCACATTTTTGAATAAACCCGCGGACCATAATTCAAGTCGTTCGTAACGTCGAAAGAATCATCTGCAAAAAAATGGGTGCAACAGGAGGACTTCCCAAGAAAATGGTTGAAATATAAGGACTACGCAGAAGGTCACCAATCCTAGTACTACTCTCTCCCAAGCACCCTTAACTTGCGGAGTTCTGATAGAATCCGTTGCATTAGTGCTGGTATGATCGCTCATGTTTCATTCTGCGCTACAAATACATACACTCTTTCTCCTTCTGTCCCCCCTCAAGTCATTTGTTTCCTTGTGCGTCCACTCTGCATCTCTCCTTCTCGTTTTAATATCAAGTAAAATGCTCCGGCACTGTAACTCACCTTTGCGAATGAACCAGCGGTTCATAATTCCATTCTTGCGTAACGTCGAACGACCCATCCGAAAAAATATGGGTGCAACACGAGGACTTCCCAAGAGGTCACCCATCCGAGTGATACTCTCGCCCAAGCACACTTAACTGCGGAGTTCTGATGGGATCCGGTGAATTAGTGTTGGTATGATCGAACCTGTTTCATTTCGCGCTGCAAATACATACACTCCTTCTCATTTCTTCCCCCTCCCGTCATTTGATTCCTGCTGCGTTCACACTTCACCTCTCATTCTCGTTCTAATATCAATTAAAATGTCCTTGCGTCTTGACTCACATCTGCGTATAAACCAGCGGACCATAGTTCTAGTCGCGCATAACGTCGAACGACCTATCTGAAAAAAAAATGGGTGCAATACGAGAACTTCACAGGAGGTCACTCATCCTAGTACTACTCTCGCACAAGCACCCTTAACTTACGAAGTTCTGATAGAATCCGTTGCATTAGTGCTGGTATTATCGCTTATGTTTCATTCTGCGCGGCAAATACATACACTCCTTCTCCATCCCTCCCCCCTCCCATCATTTGTTTCCTTGTGCGTTCACACTGCACCTCTCATTCTTGTTTTAATATCGATTAATATGCCCCTGCTTCTTGAATAACATTTGCGTATAAACCAGCGAACCATAGTTCTAGTCGCGCTTAACGTCGAACAACCCGTCTGAAAAAAAAATTGGTGCGACACGAGGACTTCCCAGGAGGTAACCCATCATTGAACTACTCTCGCCCAAGCACGCTTAACTTGCGGAGTTCTGATAGAATACGTTGCATTAGTACTGGTATGATCGCTCATGTTTCATTCTACGCTGCAAATACATACACTCTTTCTCCTTCTATCCCCCCTCCCATAATTTGTTACCTTGTGCGTCCATTCTACATCTCTCTTTCTCGTTCTAATATCAAGTAAAATGCGCCAGCACCATGACTGAACCAGCAGTTCATAATTCCATTCGAGCGTAACGTTGAACGACCCATCAAAAAAAAATGGGTGCAACACGAGGACTTCCCAGGAGGTCACCCATCCGAGTACTACTCTCACCAAAGCACACTTAAATGCGGAGTTCTGTTGGGATCCGGTCCATTAATGCTGGTATGATCGCACCTGTTTCATTTCGTGCTGCAAATACATACACTCATTCTCCTTTCTTCCCCCTCCCGTCATTTGTTTCCTTGTGCGTTCACACTGTACCTCTCATTCTCGTTCTAATATCGATTAAAATGCCCCTGCTTCTTGACTCACATGTGCGTATAAACCAGCGGACCATAGTTCCAGTCGCGCGTAACATTGAGTGACCCGTCTGAAAAAAAATTTGTGCGGCACGAGGACTTCCCAGGAAGTCACCCATCTGAGTATTACTCTCGCCAAAGCACACTTAACTGCGGAGTTCTGTTGGGATATGGTGCATTAGTGCTGGTATGATCGCACCTGTTTAACTTCACGCTTCAACTATATACACTCCTTCTCCATTTTTCCCCCTTCCGTCATTTGTTTCCTTGTGCATGCGCACTGCACCTCCCGTTCTCGTTCTAATATCAAGTAAAATACCCTTGCGCCGTGACTCACATTTGCGAATAAACCTGCAGATCATAATTCAAGTCACGCGTAACGTCGAAAGAATCATTTAAAAAAAATAGGTGCAACACGAGGACTTCCCAAGAAAATGGGTGAAATATAAGGACTTCGCAGAAGGTCATCCATCCTAGTACTACTCTCGCCCAAGCACCCTTAACCGCGGAGTTCTGATAGAATCCATTGTATTAGTTCTGGTATGATCGCTAATGTTTCATTCTGCGCTGCAAATACATACACTCTTTCTCCTTCCATCCCCACTCCCGTCCTTTGTTTCCTTGTGCGTGCACTCTGCATCTCTCGTTCTCGTTCTAATATCAAGTAAAATGCCCCGGCAACGTGACTCACCTTTGCGAATGAACCAGCGGTTCGTAATTTCATTCGCGCGTAATGTCGAACGACCCATTCGAAAAAAAATGGGTGCATCACGAGGACTTCCAAGGAGGTCACCCATCCGAGTACTACTCTCGCCCAGGCACACTTAACTGTGGAGTTCTGATGGGATTCGGTGCATTAGTGCTGGTATGATCGTACATGTTTAATTTCGCACCGCAAATACATACACTCCTTCTCCTTTCTTCCCCCTCCCGTCATTTGTTTCCTTGTGTGTGCGCACTGCACATCTTATTCTTGTTCAAATATCATGTAAAATGCCACAGCGCCGTGACTCACATTTGTGAATAAACATGTGGACCATAATTCAAGTCGTGTAACATCGAAAGAATCATCTACAAAGAAATGGGAGCAACACGAGGACTTCCCAAGAAAATTGGTGAAATATAATGACTTCGCAAGAGATCACCCATCCTAGTAGTAGTCTCGCCCAAGCACCCTTAACTTGCGGAGTTCTGATAGAATCCGTTGCATTAGTGCTGGTATGATCGTTCATGTTTCATTCTGCGGTGCAAATACATACACTCTTTCTACTTCCATCCCCCTTCCCGTCATTTGTTTCCTTGTGCGTCCACTCTGCATCTCTCCTTCTTGTTCTAATATCAAGTAAAATGCCTCGGTACCATGACTCACCTTTGTGAATGAACCAGCGGTTCATAATTCCATTCGCACGTAACGTCGAACGACCCATCCAAAAAGAAATGGGTGCAACACGAGGACTTCCCAGGAGGTCACCTGTCTGAGTACTACTCTCGCCCAAGCACACTTGACTGCGGAGTTCTGATGGGATCCGGTGCATTAGTGCTGGTATGATCGCATTTGTTTCATTTCGCGCTGCAAATACATACACTCCTTCTCCTTTCTTCCCCCTCCTGTCTTTTGTTTCCTGGTGCGTTCACACTTCACCTATCCTTCTCGTTCTAATATCAATTAAAATGTCCCGGCGTCTTGACTTATATTTGCGTATAAACCAGCGGATCATAGTTCCATTCGAGCGTAACGTCGAACGACCAATCTGAAAAAAAAATGGGTGCAACACGAGAACTTCCCAGGAGGTAACCCATCCTTGTACTACTTTCGCCAAAGCACACTTAACTGCGGAGTTCTGATGGGATCTGATGCATTTATGCTGGTATGATCGCACTTGTTTCATTTCGTGCTGAAAATACATACACTCCTTCTCCTTCCCTCCCCCCTCCCATCATTTGTTTCCTTGTGCGTTCACACTGCACCTTCCCTTCTCGTTCTAAAATTGATTAAAATGCCCCTGCTTCTTGACTCACATTTGCGTATAAACCAGCAGACCATAGTTTTAGTCGCGCGTAAAGTCGAACGACCCATCAGAAAAAAAAATAGGTGCAACACGAGAACTTCCCATGTGGTAACTTATCCTTGTACTACTTTCGCCAAAGCACACTTAACTGCGGAGATCAGATTGGATCCGGTGCATTTGTGCTGGTATGATCGCACCTGTTTCATTTCGTACTGCAAATGCATACACTCCTTCTCCTTCCCTCCCCCCTCCCGTCATTTGTTTCCTTGTGCGTTCACACTGCACCACTCCTTCTCGTTCTAATATCGATTAAAATGCCCCTACTTCTTGACTCACATTTGCGTATAAACGAGCGGACCATAGTTCCAGTCGCGTGTAACGTCGAATGAACCATCTGAAAAAAAATTGTTGCGACACGAGGACTTCCCTAGAGGTCACCCTTCCGAGTACTACTCTCGCCCAAGCACACTTAACTGCGGAGTTCTGATGGGATCTGGTGCATTAATGCTAGTATGATCGCACCTGTTTCATTTCGCGCTACAAATACATACACTCGTTCCCCTTTCTTCCCCCTCTCGTCATTTGATTCCTGGTGCGTTCACACTTCACCTCTTCTTCTCGTTCTAATATCAATTAAAATGCCCCTGCCTCTTGACTCACATTTGCGTATAAACCAGCGGACCATAGTTACAGTCGCGCGTAACGTCGAACGACCCATCTGAAACAAAAAGGGTCCAACACGAGAACTTCCCAGGAGGTAACCCATCCTTGTACTACTTTCGCCAAAGCACACTTAATTGCGGAGTTCTGATGGGATCTGGTGCATTTGTGCTGGTATGATCGCACCTGTTTCATTTGGTACTGAAAATACATACACTCCTTCTCCTTCCCTCCCCCCTCCCATCATTTGTTTTCTTGTGCGTTCACACTGCACCTCCCCTTCTCGTTCTAATATCGATTAAAATGCCCCTGCTTCTTGAGTCACATTTATGTATAAACCAGCGGACCATAGTTACAGTCGCGCGTAACGTCGAACGACCCATCTGAAAAAAAAAATGGGTCCAACACGAGAACTTCCCAGGAGGTAACCCATCCTTGTACTACTTTCGTCAAAGCACACTTAACTGCGGAGTACTGATGGGATCCGGTGCATTTGTGCTGGTATGATCGCACTTGTTTCATTTCGTGCTGAAAATAGATACACTCCTTCTCCTTCTCGTTCTAATATCAAGTAAAATGCCTCGGTACAGAGACTCACCTTTGCGAATGAACCAGCGGTTCATAATTCCAGTTGCGTGTAACGTCGAACGACCCATCCAAAAAAAAAAGGGTACAACACGAGGACGTCCCAGGAGATCACCCATCCGAGTACTACTCTCGCCCAAGCAAACTGAACTGCGGGGTTCTGATGGGTTCTGGTGCATTAACGCTGGTACAATCGCACCTGTTTAATTTCGCGCTACAAATACATACACTCCTTCTTCTTTCTTCCCCCTCCCGTCATTTGTTTCCTTGTACGTGCGCACTGCTCCTCCCGTTCTCGTTCAAATATCAAGTAAAATGCCATGGCACCGTGACTCACATTTGCGAATAAACCTACGGACCATAATTCAAGTCGCGCGTAACGTCGAAAGAATCATCTGCAAAAAAATGGGTGAAATAAAAGGACTTCGCAGGAGGTCACCCATCCTAGTACTACTCTCGCCCAAGCACCCTTAACTTGTGGAGTTCTGATAGAATCGTTGCATTAGTTCTGGTATGATCGCTAATGTTTCATTCTGCGCTGCAAATACATACACTCTTTCTCCTTCCATCCCCCCTCCCGTCATTTGTTTCCTCGTGCGTGCACTCTGTATCTCTCCTTCTCGTTCTAATATCAAGTAAAATACCCCGGCACCGTGACTCACCATTGCGAATGAACCAGCGGATAATAATTCCATTCACACGTAACATCAAACGACCCATCCGAAAAAAAATGGTTGCAACACGAGGACTTCCTAGGAGGTCACTGATCTGAGTACTACTATTCTTGCCCAAGCACACTTAACTGCGGAGTTCTGATGGGATACGGTGCATTAATGCTGGTATGATCCCACCTGTTTTATTTTGCGCTGCAAATACATACACTCCTTCTCCTCTCTTCTCCCTCCCATCATTTGTTTCCTGGTGCGTTCACACTTCACCTCTCCTTCTCCTTCTAATATAATTTAAAATGCCCCTGCGTCTTGACTCACATTTGCGAATAAACCAGCGGACCACAGTTCCAGTCGCGCGTAACGTCGAACGACCCATATGAAAAAAAAAAATGGGTGTAACACCAGAACTTCCCAAGAGGTAACCCATCGTTGTACTACTTTCGCCAAAGCACACTTAACTGCGGAGTTCTGATGGGATCCGGTGCATTTGTGCTGGGATGATCGCACCTGCTTCATTTCGTGCTAAAAATACATGCACTCCTTCTCCTTCCCTCCCCCCTCCCAACATTTGTTTCCTTGTGCGTTCACACATCACCTCTCCTTCTCGTTCTAATATCGATTAAAAAGCCCCTGCTTCTTGACTCACAATTACGTATAAACCAGCGGACCATAGTTCCAGTCGCGCGTAACGTCGAACGACCCGTCTGAAAAAAATTGATGCGACAAGAGGATTTCCAAGAGGTCACCCATCCGAGTACTTCTCTCGCCCAACCACATTTATCTGCAGGGTTCTGATGGGTTCCGGTGCATTAGCGCTGGTATGATCGCACCTGTTTAATTTCGCGCTGCAAATACATACACTCCTTCTCCTTTCTACCCCCTCCCGTCATTTGTTTCCTTGTGCGTGCGCACTGCACCTCCCGTTCTCGTTAAATTATCAAGTAAAATGCCACGGCGCCGTGACTCACATTTGTGAATAAACCTACGGAGCAAAATTCAAGTCGCGCGTAACGTCGAAAGAATCATCTGCAAAAAAATGGGTGCAACACGAGGACTTACCAAGAAAATGGGTGAAATATAAGGACTTCGTAGGAGGTCACCCATCCTTGTACTACTCTCGCCCAAGCACCCTTAAATTGCGGAGTTCTGATAGAATCCGTTGCATTAGATTTGGTATGATCGCTCATGTTTCATTCTGCGCTGCAAATACATACACTCTTTCTCCTTCCATCCCCCCTCCCGTCATTTGTTTCCTTGTGCGTGCACTCTGCATCTCTTCTTCTCGTTCTAATATCAAGTAAAATGCCCTGGCAATGTGACTCACCTTTGCGAATGAACCAGCGGATCATAATTCCATTCGAGCGTAACGTCGAACGACCCATCCGAAAAAAAATGAGTGCAACACGAGGACTTCCTAGGAAGTTACCCATGCGAGTACTACTCTCGCCCAAGCACACTTAACTGCGGAGTTCTGATGGGATCCGGTGCATTAGTGCCGGTATGATCGCACCTGTTTCACTTCGCGCTGCAAATACATACACTCCTTCTCCCTTCTTCCCCCTCCCGTCATTTGTTTCCTGGTGCGTTCACACTTCACCTCTCATTCTCGTTCTAATATCAATTAAAATGCCCCTTCGTGTTGACTCACATTTGCGTATAAACCAGTGGACCATAGTTCCAATCGCGCGTAACATCGAACGACCCTTCTGAAAAATAATTGGTGCGACACGAGCACTTCCCAGGATGTCATCGATCCGAGTACTACTCTCGCCCAAGCACACAAAACTGCAGAGTTCTGATGGGATCCGGTGCATTAGAGCTGGAATGATCGCACCGTGACTCACCTTTGCAAATGAACCACCAGTTCATAATTCCATTCGCGCGTAACATCGAACGACCCATCTGAAAAAAAATGGGTGCAATACGACAACTTCTCAAGAAAATGGGTGAAATATAAGGACTACGTAGGAGGTCACCCATCCTAGTACTACTCTCGCCCAAGCATCCTTAATTGTGGAGTTCTGATAGAATCCGTTTTATTAGTGCTGGTATGATCGCTCATGTTTCATTCTGCGCTGCAAATACATACACTCTTTCTCCTTCCATCCCCCTCCCGTCATTTGTTTCCTTGTGCGTGCACCCTGAATCTCTCCACCTCATTCTAATATCAAGTAAAATTCCCTGGTACCGTGACTCACCTATGCGAATAAACCAGCGGTTCATAATTTCATTCGCGCGTAACGTCGAACGACCCATCCGAAAAAAAATAGGTGCAACACGAGGACTTCCCAGGAGGTCATCCATCCGAATACTACTCTCGCCCAAGCACACCTAACTGCGGAGTTCTGATGGGATCGGGTGCATTAGAGCTGGTATGATCGCACCTGTTTAATTTTGCGCTGCAAACACATACACTCCTTCTCCTTTCTTCCCCTTTCCGTCATTTGTTTCCTTGTGTGTGCGCACTGCACCTCCCATTCTCGTTCTAATATCAAATAAAATGCCACGGCACCGTGACTCACATTTGCGAATAAACCTGCGGACCATAATTCAAGTCGCGCGTAACATCGAAAGATTCATCTATAAAAAAATGGGTGCAACATGAGGACTTCCCAAGAAAATGGGTGAAATATAAGGACTTCGCAGCAGGTCACCCATACTAGTACTACTCTCGCCCAAGCACCCTTAACTTGCGGAGTTCTGATAGAATTCGTTGCAATAGTGCTGGTATGATCGCTCATGTTTCATTCTGCGCTGCAAATACATACACTTTTTCTCCTTCCATCCCCCTCTCGTCATTTGTTTCCTTGTGCGTGCACTCTGCATCTCTCCTTCTCGTTCTAAAATCAAGTAAAATGCCCCGGAACCGTGACTCACCTTTGTGAATGAACCAACGGTTCATAATTTCATTCGTGCGTAACGTCGAACGACCCATTCGAAAAAAGATGGGTGCAACATGACGACTTCCCAAGAGGTCACCATCCGAGCAGTACTCTCGACCAAGCACACTTAACTGCGGAGTTCTTATGGGATTCGGTGCATTAGTGCTGGTATGATCGCACATGTTTCATTTTCTGCTGCAAATACATACACTCCTTCTCATTTCTTCCCCCTCCCATCTTTGGTTTCCTGGTGCGTTCACACTTCACATCTCCTTCTCGTTCTAATATCAATTAAAATGCCCCTGCGTCTTGACTCACATTTGCGTATAAACCAGCGGACCATAGTTCCAGTAGCGCGTAACGTCGAACGACCCTTCTGAAAAAAAAAATGGGTGTAACACGAGAACTTCCCAGGAGGTAACCCATCCTTATACTACTTTCGCCAAAGCACACTTAACTGCGGAGTTCTGATGGGATCCGGTGCATTTGTGCTGGTATGATCGCACTTGTTTCATTTCGTGCTGAAAATAGATACACTCCTTCTCCTTCCATCCCCCCCTCCCATCATTTGTTTCCTTGTGCGTTAAAACTGCACCTCTCCTTCTCGTTCTAATATCGATTAAAATGCCCCTGCTTCTTGACTCAAATTTGCGTATAAACCAGCGGACCATAGTTCCAGTCGCGCGTAACTTTGAACGACCCATCTGAAAGAAAATTGGTGCGACACGAGGACTTCCCAGGAGGTCACCAATCCAAGTACTGCTCTCGCCCAAGCACACTTAACTGCAGAGTTCTGATGGGATCCGGTGCATTAGTGCTAGTATGATCGCACTTGTTTTATTTCGCGGTGTAAATACATACACTCCTTCTCCTTTTTTCCCCCTCCCGTCATTTGTTTCCTTGTGCGTGCGTGCTTCACCTCCCGTTCTCATTCTAATATTGAGTAAAATGCCACGGCACCGTGACTCACATTTGCGAATGAACCAACGGTTCATAATTCCATTCGCGCGTAACGTCGAACGACCCATCCGAAAAAAATAGGTGTAACACGAGGACTTCCCAACAGGTCACCCATCCGAGTACTACTCTCGCCCAAGCACACTTACCTGCAGAGTTCTGATGGGATCCGGTGCATTAGTGCTTGTATGATTGCACCTGATAATTTTCGCGCTGCAAATACATACACACCTTCTGCTTTCTGCCCCCTCCCGTCATTTGTTTCCTTGTGCGTTCACACTTCACCTCTCCTTCTCGTTCTAATATCAATTTAAATGCCGTCGCGTCTTGACTCACATTTGTGTATAAACCAGCGGACCATAGTTCCAGTCGGGCGTAACGTCGAACGACCCATCTGAAAAAAAAATGGGTGCATCACGAGAACTTCCAAGGAGGTAGCCCATCCTTGTACTACTTTTGCCAAAGCACACTTAACTGCGGAGTACTGATGGGATCCGGTGCATTTGTGCTGGTATGATCGCACCTGTTTAATTTCGCGCTGCAAATACATACAATCATTATCCTTTCTTCCCGCTCCCGTCATTTGTTTCCTTGTGCGTGTGCACTGCACCTCCTGTTCTCGTTCTAATATCAATTAAAATGTCACGGCGCCGTGACTAACATTTGCGAATAAATCTGCGGACCATAATTTAAGTCGCGCGTAACGTCGAAAGAATCATCTGCAAAAAAATGGGTGCAACACGATGACTTCCCAAGAAAATGGAAGAAATATAAGGACTTCGCAGGAGGTCACCCATCCAAGTACTACTCTCACCCAAGCACCCTTACCTGTGGAGTTCTGATAGAATCCGTTGCATTAGTGCTGGTATGATCACTTATGTTTCATTCTGCGCTGCAAATACATACACTCTTTCTCCTTCCATCCCCCCTCCCATCATTTGTTTCCTTGTGCATGCACTCAGCATCTCTCCTTCTCGTTTTAATATCAAGTAAAATGCCCCGGCAATTTGACTCACCTTTGCGAATGAACCAGCGGTTCATAATTCCATTAGCGCATAACGTCGAACGACCCATCAGATAAAAAATGGGTTCAACACGAGGACTTCTCAGGAGGTCACCCATCCGTGTACTACTCTTTAACAAGCACACTTAACTGTGGAGTTCTGATGGGATCCGGTGCATTTGTGCAGGTATGATCGCACCTTTTTCATTTCGTGCTGCAAATACATACACTCCTTCTCGTTCTAATATCAATTAAAATGCCCATGCGTCTTGACTCACATTTGCGTGTAAACCAGCGGACCATAGTTCCAGTCGCGCGTAACGTCGAACGACCCATCTGAGAAAAAAAATGGGTGCAACACGAAAACTTCCCAAGAGGTAATCCATCCTTGTACTACTTTCGCCAAAGCACACTTAACTGCGGAATTCTGATGGGATCTTGTGCATTTGTGCTGGTATGATCGAACCTGTTTCATTTCGTGCTGAAAATACATACACTCCTTCTCCTTCCCTCCCCCCTCCCATCATTGTTTCATTGTGCGTTCAAACTGCACCTCTTCTTCTCGTTCGAATATCGATTAAAATACTCCAGCTTCTTGACTCACATTTGCGTATAAACCAGCGGACCATAGTTCCAGTCGCGCGTAACGTCGAACGACCCATCTGAGAAAAAAAATGGGTGCAACACGAAAACTTCCCAGGAGGTAACCCATCCTTGTACTACTTTCGCCAAAGCACACTTAACTACGGAATTCTGATGGGATCTGGTACATTTGTGCTGGTATGATCGAACCTGTTTCAATTCGTGCTGAAAATACATACACTCCTTCTCCTTCCCTCCCCCCTCCCATTATTTGTTTCATTGTGCGTTCAAACTGCACCTCTCCTTCTCGTTCTAATATCGATTAAAATACTCCAGCTTCTTGACTTACATTTGCGTATAAACCAGCGGACCATAGTTCCAGTCGCGCGTAACATCGAACGACCCGTCTGAAAAAAAATTGGTGCGACACGAGGACTTCCCAGGAGGTCACCAATTCGAGTACTACTCTCGCCCAAACACATTTAACTGCGGAGTTCTTATGGGATCCGGTGCATTAGTGCTGGTATGATCGTATCTGTTTCATTTTGCGCTACAAATAAATACACTCCTCCTCTCTTCCCCCTCCCGTCATTTGTTTCCTGTGCGTGCGCACTGCACCTCCCGTTCTCGTTCAAATATCAAGTAAAATACCACGGTTCCATGACTCACATTTGCGAATAAACCTGCGGAGCATAATTCAAGTCGCGCGTAACGTCGAAAGAATCATCTGCAAAAAAATGGGTGCAATATGAGAACTTCCCAAGAAAATGGGTTAAATATAAAGACTTCGCAGGAGGTCACCCATCCTTGTACTACTCTCGCCCAAGCACCCTTAACTTGCGGAGTTCTAATAGAATTCGTTGCATTAGTGCTGGTATGATCGCTTATGTTTCATTCTGCGCTGCAAATACATACACTCTTTCTCCTTCCATCCCCCCTCCCGTAATTTGTTTCCTTGTGCGTCCACTCTGCATCTCTCCTTCTCATTCTAATATTAAGTAAAATGCCCCGGCACCGTAAATCACCTTGCGAATGAACCAGTGGTTCATAATTCCATTCGCGCGTAACGTTGAATGACCCATCCAAAAAAAATGGGTGCGACACGAGGACTTCTCAGGTGGTCAACCATCCGAGAACTACTCTCACCCAAGCACACTTAACTGCGGAGTTCCGATGGGATCCGGTGAATTAGTGCTGGTATGATCGCACCGGTTTCATTTCGCGCTGCAAATACATATACTCGTTATCCTTTCTTCCCCCTCCCGTCATTTGTTTCCTAGTGCGTTCACACTTCGCCTCTCCTTCTCGTTCTAATATCAATTAAAATGCCCTTGCGTCTTAACTCACAGTTGCGTATAAACCAACGGACCATAGTTCCAGTCAAACGTAACGTCAAACGACCAATCTGAAAAAAAAATGGGTGCAACACGAGAACTTCTCAGGTGGTCAACCATCCGAGAACTACTCTCGCCCAAGCACGCTTAACTGCAGAGTTCTGATGGGATCCGGTGCATTTGTGCTGGTATTATCGCACCTATTTCATTTCGCGCTATAGATACATACACTCATTCTCCTTTCTACCCCCTCCCGTCATTTGTTTCCTGGTGCGTTCACACTTCACCTCTCCTTTTTGTTCAAATATCAATTAAAATGCCCCTACGACTTGACTCACATTTGCGTATAAACCAGTGGACCATAGTTTCAGTCGCGCGTAACGTCGAACGACCCATCTGAAAAAAAAAAAATGGGTGCAACACGAGAACTTCCCAGAAGGTAACCCATCCTTTCACTACTTTCGCCAAAGCAAACTTAACTGCGGAGTTCTGATGGGATCTGGTGCATTTGTGCTGGTATAATTGCACCTGTTTCATTTCGTGTTGAAAATACATACACTCCTTCTCCTTCCCTCCCCCCTCCCATAATTTGTTTCTTTATGCGTTCACACAGCACCTCTTCTTCTCCTTCTAATATCGATTAAAATTCTCCTGCTTCTTGACTCACATTTGCGTATAAACTAGCGGATCATAGTTACAGTCGCGCGTAACGTTGAACGAAACGTCTGAAAAAAAATTGGTGCGACACGAGGACTTCCCAGGAGGTCAACCGTCCGAGTACAAGTCTCGCCCAAGCACACTTAACTGCGGAGTTATGATGGGATCCGGTGCTTTAGTGCTGGTATGATCACACCTATTTAATTTCACGCTTCAAACACATACACTCCTTCTCCTTTCTTCCCCCTCCCGTCATTTGTTTCCTTGTGCGTGCGCACTGTACATCCCATTTTCGTTCAAATATCAAGTCAAATGCCACGGCGCCGTGACTCACATTTACATATAAACCAGTGGACCATAGTTCCAGTCGCGCGTAAGGTCAAATGACCCATCTGAAAAAAAAATGGGTTCAACACGAGAACTTCCCAAGAAAATGGGTGAAATATAAGTACTTCGCAGGAGGTCACCCATCCTAGTACAACTCTCGCCCAAGCATCCTTAACTTGCGGAGTTCTGATAGAATCCGTTGCATTAGTGGTGGTATGATCGCTCATGTTTCATTCTGCGCTGCAAATACACACACTCTTTCTCCTTCCATCCCCCTTCCCGTCATTTGTTTCCTTGTGCGTGCACTCTGCATCTCTCCTTCTCGTTCTAATATCAAGTAAAATGCCCCGGCACCGTGACTCACCTTTGCGAATGAACTTGCGGTTCATAATTCCATTTGCGCGTAACGTCGAATGACCCATCCGAAAAAAAATTGGTGCAACAAGAGGACTTCCCAACAGGTCACCCATCCGAGTACTACTCTCGCCCAAGCACACTTAACTTCGGAGTTCTGATGGGATCCGGTGCTTTAATGCTGGTATGATCGCACCTATTTAATTTCACGCTGCAAATACATACACTCCTTCTCCTTTCTTCCCCCTCCCGTCATTTGTTTCCTTGTGCGTGCGTATTGCACCTCCCATTTTCATTCAGATATCAAGTAAAATGTCATGGCGCCATGACTAACATTTGCGTATAAACCAGCGGACCATAGTTGCAGTCGCGCGTAACGTCGAACAACCCGTCTGAAAAAAAATTGGTGCGACACGAGTACTTCCCAGGAGGTCACCCATCCGAGTACTACTCTTGCCCAAGCAAACTTAACTGCGGAGTTCTGATGGGATCTGGTGCATTAGTGCTGGTATGATCGCACTTATTTAATTGCACGCTGCAAATACATACACTCCTTGTCCCTTCTTCCCCCTCTCGTCATTTGTTTCCTGGTGCGTTCAAATTAGACCTCCTGTTCTTCTTCTAATATCAATTAAAATGCCCCTGCGTCTTGACTCACATTTTCGTATAAACCAGCGGACAATAGTTCCAGTCGCGCGTAAGGTCGAGCGACCCGTCTGAAAAAAAATGGTTGCCACACGAGGACTTCCTAGGAGGTCACCCATCCGTGTACTACTCTCGGCCAAGCACACTTAACTGCGGAGTTTTGATGGGATCCGATACATTAGAGCTGGTATGATCGCACCTGGTTAATTTCACGCTGCAAATACATACACTCTTTCTCCTTCAATCGCTCTTCCCGTCATTTGTTTCCTTGTACGTGCCCTCTGCATCTCTCCTTCTCGTTCTAATATCAAGTAAAATGCCCCAGCTCCGTGACTCACCTTTGCGAATGAACCAGCGGTTCATAATTCTATTCGCGCGTAACGTCGAACGACCCACCCGAAAAAAAATGGGTGCAACACGAGGACTTCCCAGGAGGTCACCCATCCGAGTACTACTCTCCCCCAAACACACTTAACTGCAGAGTTCTGATGGGATCCGGTGCATTAGTGCTAGTATGATCGCACTTGGTTAATTTTGCGCTGCAAATACATTCACTCCTTCTCCTTTCTTACCCCTCCCATCCTTTGTTTCCTTGTATGTGCGCACTGTACCTCCCATTCTCATTCAAATATCAAGTAAAAGACCACGGCGCTGTGACTCACATTTGCAAATAAATCTACAGACTATAATTCAAGTCGCGCGTAACATCGAAAGAATCATCTGCAAAAAAATGGGTGCAACACGAGGACTTCCCAAGAAAATGGGTGAAATATAAGGACTTCGCAGGAGGTCACCCATCCCAGTACTACTTTCGCCCAAGCACCCTTAACTTGCGGAGTTCTGATAGAATACGTTACATTTGTTCTGGTATGATTGCTCATCTTTCATTCTGCGCTGCAAATACATACACTCTTTCTCCTTCCATCCCCCCTCCCGTCATTTGTTTTCTTGTGCATGCACTCTGCATCTCTCCTTCTCGATCTAATATCAAGTAAAATGCCCCGGCACCGTGACTCACCTTTGAGAATGAACCAGCGGTTCATAATTCCATTCGTGTGTAACGTCGAATGACACATCCGATAAAAAATGGGTGCAAAACGAGGACTTCACAGGAGGTCACCCATCAGAGTACTTCTCTCGCCCAAGCACATTTAACTGCGGAGTTCTGATGGGATCCGGTGGCTTAGTGCTGGTATGATTGCACCTGTTTAATTTCGCGCTGCAAACACATACACTCCTTCTCCTTTCTTCCCCCTCTCGTCATTTGTTTCCTGGTGCGTTCACACTTCACCTCTTCTTCTCGTTGTAATATTAATTAAAAGGCCCCTGCATCTTGACTCATATTTGCGTATAAACCAGCGGACCATAGTTCCAGTCACGCGTAACGTCGAACGACCCATCTGAAAAAAAAATGGGTGCAACCCGTGAACTTCCTTAGAGGTAACCCATCCTTGTACTACTTTCACCAAAGCACACTTAACTGCGGAGTTCAGATGAGATACGGTGCATTTGTGCTGGTATGATTGCACCTGTTTCATTTCGTGCTGAAAATACATACACTCCTTCTCCTTCCCTCCCCCCTCCCATCATTTGTTTCCTTGTGCGTTCACAATGCAGCTCTCCTTCTCGTTCTAATATTGATAAAAATGCTCTTACTTCTTTACTCACATTTGCCTATAAACCAGCGGACTATAGTTCCAGTCGCGCGTTACGTCGAACGACCCGTCTAAAAAAAAATTGGTGCGACACGAGGACTTCCCAGGAGGATACCCATCCGAGTACTACTCTCGCCCAAGCACACTAACTGCGAAGTTCTGATGGGATCCGGTGCATTAGTGCTGGTATGATCATAACCTGTTTAATTTCGCGCTGCAAATACATACACTCCTTCTCCTTTCTTCCCCCTCCCGTCATTTGTTTCCTTGTGCGTTCACACTGCACCTCTCCTTCTCGTTCTAATATCGATTAAAATGCCCCTGCTTCTTGACTCACATTTGCGCATAAACCAGCGGACCATAGATCCTGTCGCGCGTTACGTCGAACGACCCGTCTGAAAAAAAATTGGTGCGTCACGAGGACTTCCCAGGAGGTCACTCATCCGAGCACTACTCTCGCCCTAGCAAACTTAACTGCGGAGTTCTGATGGGATCGAGTGCATTAGTGCTGGTATGTTCGCACATGTTAAATTGTGTGCTGCAAATACATACACTCCTTCTCCTTTCTTCCCCCTCCCGTCATTTGTTTCCTGGTGCGTTCACATTTCACCTCTACTTCTTGTTCTAATATCAATTAAAATGTCCTTGCGTCTTGACTCACATTTGCGTATAAACCAGCGGACCATAGTTACAATCGCGCGTAACGTCGAACGACCCATTTGAAAAAAAAAATGGGTGCGACACGAGAACTTCCCAGGAGGTAACCCATCCTTGTACTACTTTCGCCAAAGCACACATAACTGCGGAGTTTTGATGGGATCCGGTGCAGTAGTGCTGGTATGATCGCACTTGTTTAATTTTGCGCTGCAAATACATACACTCCTTCTCCTTTCTTCCCCCTCCCATCATTTATTTCTTGTGCGTGCGCACTGCATCTCCCGTTCTCATTCAAATATCAAGTAAAATGTCACGGCGCCGTGACTCACAATTGTGAATAAACATGCGGACCAAAATTCAAGTCACGCTTAACGTCGAAAGAATTATCTGCAAAAAAATGGGTGCAACACGAGATCTTCCCAAGAAAATGGGTGAAATATAAGGAGTTCGCAGGAGGTCACCCATCCTAGTACTACTCTCGCCCAAGCACCCCTAACTTGCGGAGTTCTGATAGAATCCGTTGCATCAGTGCTGGTATGATCGCTCATGTTTCATTCTGGACTGCAAATACATACACTCTTTCTCCTTCCATCCCCCCTCCCGTCATTTGTTTCCTTGTGCGTACACTTTGCATCTCTCCTTCTCGTTCTAATATCAAGTAAAATTTCCCGGCAACGTGACTCACCTTTACGAATGAACCAGTGGTTCATAATTCCATTTGCGCGTAACGTCGAACGACCCATCCGAAAAAAATGTGTGCAACACGAGAACTTCCCAAGAGGTCACCCATCCGAGTACTACTCTCAACCAAACACACTTCACTGCGGAGTTCTGATGGGATCCGGTGCATTAGTGCTAGTGTGATCGCACCTGTTTCATTTCGCGCTGCAAATGCATACACTCATTCTCCTTTCTTCCCCCTCCCGTCATTTGTTTCCTGGTGCGTTCACACTTCACCTCTCCTTCTCGTTCTAATATCAATTAAAATACCCCTACGTCTTGACTCATATTTGCGTATAAACCAGCGGACTATAGTTCCAGTCGCGCATAACGACGAACAACCCATCTGAAAAAAAAATGGGTGCAACACGAGAACTTCCTAGGAGGTAACCCATCCTTGTACTACTCTCGCCAAAGCACACTTAACTGCGGAGTTATGATGGGATCCGGTGCATTTGTGTTGGTATGATCGCACCTGTTTCATTTTGTACTCAAAATACATACACTCCTTCTTCTTCCCTCCCCCCTCCCATCATTTGTTTCCTAGTACGTCCACACTGCACCTCTCCTTCTCGTTCTAATATCGATTTAAATGCCCCTGCTTCTTGACTCACATTTGCGTATAAACCAGCGGATTATAGTTCCAGTCGCGCGTAACGTCGAACGACGCGTCTGAAAAAAAATTAGTGTGACACGAGGAGTTCCTAGGAGGTTACCCATCCGAGTACTACTCTCGCCCAAGCACAGTTAACTGCGGAGTTCTGATGGGATCCGGTGCATTAGTGTTGGTTTGATCGAACCTGTTTAATTTCGCGCTGCAAATACATACACTCTTTCTCCTATCTTCCCCCTTCCGTCATTTGTTTCCTTGTGCGTGCGCACTGCACCTCCCGTTCTCGTTCAAATATAAAGTAAAATGCAATGGCGCTGTGACTCACATTTGCGAATAAACCTGCGGACCATAATTCAAGTAGTGCTTAACGTCGAAAGAATCATCTGCAAAAAAATGGGTGCAACGCGAAGACTTCCCAAGAAAATAGGTGAAATATAAGGACTTCGCAGGAGGTCACCCATCCTAATACTACTCTCGCCCAAGAACCCTTAACTTGCAGAGTTCTGATAGAATCCGTTGCATTAGGGCTGGTATGATCGCTCATGTTTCATTCTACGCTACAAATACATACACTCTTTCTCCTTCCATTCCCCCTCCCGTGATTTATTTCCTTGTGCGTCCACTCTGCATCTCTCCTTCTCGTTCTAATATCAAGTAAAATGCCCCGGCACCGTGACTCACCTTTGCGAATCAACCAGCGGTTCATAATTCTATTCGCGCGTAACGTCGAACGACCCATACGAAAAAAAATGGGTGCAACACGAGAACTTCACAGGAGGTCACCCATCCGAGTATTACTCTCGCCCAAGAACACTTTATTGCTCAGTTCTGATGGGATCCGGTGCATTAGTGCTGGTGTGATCGCACCTGTTTCATTTCGCGCTACAAATGTATACACTCCTTCTCCTTTCTTCCCCCTCCCGTCATTTGTTTCCTGGTGCGTTCACACTTTACCTCTCCTTCTTGTTCTAATATCAATTAAAATGCCCCTTGACTCACATTTGCGTATAAACCAGCAGACCATAGCTCGGGTTGCACGTAACATCGAACGACCCATCTGAAAAAAAAAATGTGTGCAACACGAGAACTTCCCAGGAGGTCATCCATCCGAGTACTACTCTCGCCCAAGCACAATTCATTTCAGAGTTCTGATGGGATCCGATGCATTAGTGCTGGTATGATCGCACTTGTTTCATTTCGCGCTGCAAATACATACGTTCATTCTCCTTTCTTACCCCTCCTGTCATTTGTTTCCTGGTGCGTTCACACTTCACCTCTCCTTCTCGTTCTAATATCAATTAAAATGCCCCTACGAGACTCACATTTGCGTATAAACCAGCGGACCATAGTTCCAGTCGCTTGTAACGTCGAAAGACCCATTTGAAAAAAAAATGGGTGCAACACGAGAACTTACCAAGAAAATTGGTGAAATATAAGGACTTCGTAGGAGGTCACCCATCCAAGTACTACTCTCGCCCAAGCACCCTTAACTTGCGGAGTTCTGATAGAATTCGTTGCATTAGTTCTTGTATGATCGCTCATGTTTCATTCTGCACTGCAAATACATTCACTCTTTCTCCTTCCATCTCCCCTCCCGTCATTTGTTTCCTTGTGCGTGCACTCTGCATCTCTTCTTCTCGTTCTAATATCAAGTAAAATGCCCCGGCACCGTGACTCACCTTTGCGAATAAACCAGCCGTTCATAATTTCATTCGCGCGTAATGTCGAACGACCCATTCGAAAAAAATGGATGCAACAGGAGGACTTCCCAGGAGGTCACCCATCCGAGTACTACTATCGACCAAGCACACTTAACGGCAGAGTTCTGATGGGATCCGGTGCATATGTGTTGGTATGATCACACCTGTCTCATTTTAGGCTGCAAATACATACAATCCTTCTCATTTCTTCCCCCTCCCGTCATTTGTTTCCTGGTGCGTTCACACTTTACCTCTTCTTCTCGTTATAATATCAATTAAAATGCCCCTGCATCTTGACTCACATTTGCGTATAAACCAGCGGACCATAGTTCCAGTCACGCGTAACGTCGAATGACCCATCTGAAAAAATAAATGGGTGTCACACGAGAACTTCCCAGGAGGTAACCCATCCTTGTACTACTCTCGCCAAAGCACACTTAACTGCGGAGTTCTGATGGGATCCGGTGCATTTGTGCTGGTATGATAGCACCTGTTTCATTTCGTGCTGAAAATACGTACACTCCTTCTCCTTCCCTCACCCCTCCCATCATTTCTTTCCTTGCGCGTTCATAATTCACCTCTCTTTCTCGTTATGGATGAAATATAAGGACTTCGCAAGAGGTCACCCATCCGAGTACTAGTCTCGTCCAAGCGCACTTAACTGCGGAGTTCTGATGGGATCTGGTGCATTAGTGCTGGTATGATCGCACCTGTTTAATTTCGCGCTACAAATACATACACTCATTCTCCTTTCTTCCCCCTCCCGCCATCTGTTTGGTGTGTGTGCACTGCACCTCCCGTTCTCGTTCAAATATAAAGTAAAAGGCCATCGCGGCGTGACTCACATTTTCGAATAAACCTGCGGGCCATAATTCAAGTCGCGCGTAACGTCGAAAGAATCATCTGCTAAAAAATTGGTGCAACACGAGGACTTACCAAGAAAATGGGTGAAATATAAGGAGTTCGCAGGAGGTTACCCATCTTAGCACTAGTCTCGCCCAAGCACCCTTAACTTGCGGAGTTCTGATAGAATCCGTTGCATTAGTGCTGGTATGATCGCTCATGTTTCATTCTGCGCTGCAAATACATACACTCTTTCTCCTTGCATCCCCCCTCAGGCCATTTGTTTCGTTCTGCGTGCACTCTGCATCTCTCCTTCTCGTTCTAATATCAAGTAAAATGCCCGGCACCGTGACTCGCCTTTGCGAATGAACTAGTGGTTCATAATTCCATTCGCGCTTAACGTCGAACGACCCATCCGAAAAAAAATGGATGCAACACGAGGAGTTCCCAGGAAGTCACCCATCCGAGTACTACTCTCGCCCAAGCACACTTAACTGCAAAGTTCTGATGGGATCCGGTGCATTAGTGCTGGTATGATTGCACCTGTTTCATTTTGCGCTGCAAAAACATACACTCCTTCTCCTTTCTTCCCCCTCCCGTCACTTATTTCCTGGTGTGTTCACACTTCACCTCTCCTTCTCGTTCTAATATCAATTAAAATGCCTCTGCGTCTTGACTCACATTTGCGTATAAACCAGCGGATCATAGTTCCAGTCGCACGTAACGTCGAACAACCCATCTGAAAAAAAAAAATGGGTGCAACACGAAAACTTCCCAAAAGGTAACCCATCCTTGTACTACTTTCGCCAATGCAAACTTAACTGCGAAGTTCTGATGGGATCAAGTGCATTTGTGCTGGTATGATCTCACCTATTTCATTTGGTGCAAAAAATACATGTACTCCTTCTCCTTCCCTCCCCCCTCCCATCATTTGTTTCTTTGTGTGTTCACACTGCACCTCTCATTCTCATTCTAATATCGATTTAAATGCCCCTGCTTCTTGACTCACATTTGCGTATAAACCAACGGACCATAGTTCCAGTCGCGCGTAACATCGAACGACCCCTTTGAAAAATAATTGTTGCCACACGAGGACTTCCCACGAGGTCACCCATACGAGTACTACTCTCGCCCAAGCACACTTAACTGCGGCGTTCTGATGGGATGCAGTGCATTAGTGCTGGTATGATCACACCTATTTAATTTCGCGCTACAAATACATACACTCCTTCTCCTTTCTTCCCTCTCCCGTCATTTGTTTCCTTGTGCGTGCGCACTGCACCTCCCGTTCTCATTCTAATATCAAATAAAATGTCACGGCGCCGTGACTCACATTTGCGATTAAACCTACGAAAAATAATTCAAGTCGCGCGTAACGTCGAAAGAATCATTTCCAAAAAAATGGTTGCAACACGAGGACTTCCCAAGAAAATGGGTGAAATATAAGGACTTCGCAGGAGGTCACCCTTCCTAGTACTACTCTCGCCCAAGCACCCTTAACTGTGGAGTTCTGATAGAATCTGTTGCATTAGTGCTGGTATGATCGCTCATGCTTCATTCTGCGCTGCAAATACATATACTCTTTCTCCTTCCATCCCCACTCCCGTCATTTGTTTCTTTGTGCGTGCACTCTGCATCTCTCATTCTCGTTCTAATATCAAGTAAAATGCCCCGGCACCGTGACTCACCTTTTCGAATGAACCAGCGGTTCATAATTCTATTCGAGCGTAACGTCGAACGCCATATCCGAAAAAAAATGGGTGCAACACGAGAACTTCCTAGGAGGTCACCCATCCAAGGACTACTCTCGCCCAAGCACACTTAATTGCAGAGTTCCGATGGGATCCAGTGCATTAGTGCTGGTATGATCGCACTATTTCACTCTGCGCTGCAAATACATACACTCATTCTCCTTTCTTCCCCCTCCCGTCATTTGTTTCCTGGTGCGATCACACTTCACCTCTCCTTCTCGTTCTAATATCAATTAAAATGCCCCTGCGTCTTGACTCACATTTGCGTATAAACTAGCTGACCATAATTCCAGTCGCGCGTAACGTCGAACGGCCCATCTGAAAAAAAATTGGTGCAACACGAGAACTTCCCAGGAGGTAACCCATCCTTGTACTACTTTCGCCAAAGCACACTTAACTGCGGAGTTCTGATGGGATCCGGTGCTTTTGTGCTAGTATGATCACACCTGTTTAATTTCGTGTTGAAAATATATACACTCGTTCTCCTTCCCTCCCCCCTCCCATCATTTGTTTTCTTGTGCGTTCACACTGCACCTTTCCTTCTAGTTCTAGTATCGAGTAAAATGCCCCTGCTTCTTGACTCACATTTGCTTATAAACCAGCGGACCATAGTTCCAGTCGCGCGTAACGTCGAATGACCCGTCTGAAAAAAAATTGGTGCGACACGAAGAATTCCCAGGAGGTCCCCTATCCGAGTACTACTCTCGCCCAAGCCCACTTAACTGCGGAGTTCTGATGGGATCCGGTGCATTAGTGCTGGCATGATCGCAACTTTTTAATTTCATGCTGCAAATACATACACTCCTTCTCCTTTCTTCCCCCTCCCATCATTTATTTGCTTGTGCATGCGCACTGCACCTCCCGTTCTCGTTATAATATCAAGTAAAATGCCACGGCGCCGTGAGTCACATTTGCGAATAAACCTGCGGACCATAATTCAAGTCCCACGTAACGTCAAAAGAATCATCTGTAAAAAAATGGGTGCAATACGAGGACTTCCTAAGAAAATGGGTGAAATATAAGGACTTCGCAGGAGGTCACCCATCCTAGTACTACTCTCGCCCAAGCATCCTTAACTGCGGAGTTCTGATAGAATCCATTGCATAAGTGCTGGTATGATCTCTTATATTTCATTCTGCGCTACAAATACATACACTCTTTCTCCTTCCATCCCCCCTCCCGTCATTTGTTTCCTTGTGCGTGCACTCTCCATCTCTCCTTCTCGTTGTAATATGAAGTAAAATGCCCCGGCACTGTGACTCACATTTGTGAATGAACCAGCAGTTCATAATTCCATTCGCGCGTAACGTCGAACGACCCATCCGGAAAAAAATGAGTGCAACACGAGAACTTCCCAGGAGGTCACCCATCCGAGTACTACTATCGCCCAAGCACACTTAAATGCGGAGTTCAGATCCGGTGGATTAGTGCTGATATGATCGCACCTGTTTCATTTGTTTCCTGGTGCGTTCACACTTCACCTCTCCTCATTCTAATATCAATTAAAATGTCCCTGCGTCTTGACTCACATTTGCGTATAAATCAGCGGACCATAGTTCCAGTCGCGCCTAACGTCGAACGACCCATCTGAAAAAAAAAGAGGTGCGATACGAGAACTTCCCAGGAGGTAACCCATCCTTGTACTACTTTCACCAAAGCACACTTAACTGCGGAGTTCTGATGGGATCCGCTGCATTTGTGCTGGTATGATAGCACCTGTTTCATTTCGTGCTGAAAATACATACACTCCTTCTCTTTCCCTCCTCGCTCCCATCATTTGCTTCCTTGTGCATTCACACTGCACCTCTCCTTCTCGTTCTAATATCAATTAAAATGCCCTTGCTTCTTGACTCACATTTGCGTATAAACCAGCGGACCATAATTCCAGTCACGCGTAACGTCGAACAACCCATCTCAAAAAAAAAATAGGTGCAACACGAGAACTTCCCAGGAGGTAACCCATCCTTGTACTACTTTTGCCAAAGCACACTAAACTGCGGAGTTCTGATGGGATCCGGTGCATTTGTGCTGGTATGATCGCACCTGTTTCATTATGCACTGAAAATACATACACTCCTTCTCCTTCCCTCCCCCATCCCGTCATTTGTTTTCTTCTGTGTTCACACTGCACCTCTCTTTCTCGTTCAAATATCGATTAAAATGCCCCTACTTCTCGACTCACATTTGCGTATAAACCAGCGGACCATAGTTCCAGTCGCGTGTAACGTCGAACGACCCGTCTGAAAAAAAATTGGTGCGACATGAGGAGTTCCCAGGAGGTCACCCATTCGAGTACTACTCTCGCCCAAGCAGACTTAACTGCGGAGTTCTGATGGGATCCGGTGCATTTTTGCTGGTATGATCACACTTGTTTAATTTCGCGCTGCAAATACATACACTCCTTCTCCTTTCTTCCCCCTCCCGTCATTTATTTGCTTGTGCGTGCGCATTGCACCTCCCGTTCTCATTCTAATATCAAGTAAAATGCCACGGCGCCGTGACTCCCATTTGCGAATAAACCTGCGGACCATAATTCAAGTCCCGCGTAACGTCAAAAGAATCATCTGCAAAAAAAATGGGTGCAACACGAGGACTTCCTAAGAAAATGGGTGAAATATAAGGACTTCGCAGGAGGTCACCCATTTTAGTACTACTCTCGCCCAAGCACCCTTAACTGCGGAGTTTTGATAGAATCTGTTGCATAAGTGCTGGTATGATCTCTCATGTTTCATTCTGCGCTGCAAATACATACACTCTTTCTCCTTCCATCCCCCCTCCCGTCATTTGTTTCCTTGTGCGTGCCCTCTCCATCTCTACTTCTCGTTCTAATATCAAGTAAAATGCCCCGGCACTGTGACTCACATTTGCGAATGAACCAGCAGTTCATAATTCCGTTCGCGCTTAACGTCGAACGACCCATCCGAAAAGAAATGGGTGCAACACGAGGACTTCCCAGGAGGTCACCCATCCGAGTACTACTCTCGCCCAAGCACACTTAAATGCGGAGTTCAGATCCGGTGCATTAGTGCTGATATGATCGCACCTGTTTCATTTCGCACTAGAAATATATACAATTCTTCTCCTTTCTTCCCCCTCCCGTCATTTGTTTCCTGGTGCGTTCACACTTCACCTCTCCTTCTCATTCTAATATCAATTAAAATGCCCCTGCGTCTTGACTTACATTTGCGTATAAACCAGCGGACCATAGTTTCAGTCGCGTCTAATGTCGAATGACCCATCTGAAAAAAAGGGGTGCAATACGAGAACTTCCCAGGAGGTAACCCATCCTTGTACTACTTTCGCCAAAGAACACTTAACTACGGAGTTCTGATGGGATCCGGTGCATTTGTGCTGGTATGATCGCACCTATTTCATTTCGTGCTGAAAATACATACACTCCTTCTCCTTCCCTCCCCCCTCCAAGCATTTGTTTCCTCGTGCGTCCACACTGCACCTCTCCTTCTCGTTCTAATATCGATTAAAATGCCCCTGCTTCTTGACTCATATTTGCGTATAAACAAGCGGACCATAGTTCCAGTCACGCGTAACATCGAACGACCCGTCTGAAAAAAAATTGGTACGACACGAGGACTTCAAAGGTGGTCACCCATCTGAGTACTACTCTCGCCCAAGCGCACTTAACTGTGGATTTCTGATGGGATCCGGTGCATTAGTGCTGGTATGATCGCAACTGTTTAATTTCGCGCTGCAAATACATACACTCCTCCTTTTTTCCCCCTCCCATCATTTATTTCCTTGTGCGTGCACACTACACCTCTTGTTCTCATTCTAATATCAAGTAAAATGCCACGGCGCCGTGACTCACATTTGTGAAAAAACCTGCGGACCATAATTCAAGTCGAGTGTAATGTTGAAAGAATCATCTGTAAAAAAATAGGTGCAACACAAGGACTTCCCAAGAAAATGGGTGAAATATAAGGACTTCGCCGGAGGTCACCCATCCTAGTACTACTCTCGCCCAAGAACACTTAACTGCAGAGTTCTGATAGAATCCGTTGCATTAGTGCTGGTATGATCACTCATGTTTCATTCTGCGCTGCAAATACATACACTCTTCCTCCTTCCATCCCCCCTCCCGTCATTTGTTTCCTTGTGCGTGCACTCTGCATCTCTCCTTCTAGTTCTAAATCAAGTAAAATGCCCCGGAACCGTGACTCACCTTTGCGAATGAACCAGTGGTTCATAATTTCATCCACGCGTAACGTTAAACGACCCATCCGAAAAAAAATTGGTGCAATATGAGGACATCCCAGGAGGTCACCCATCCGACTACTACTCTCGCCCAGTCACACTTAACTGCGGAGTTCTGATTGGATCCAGTGCATTAGTACTGGTATAATCACACCTGTTTTATTTCGTGCTGCAAATACATACACTCCTTCTCCTTTCTTCCCCCTCTCGTCATTTCTTTCCTTGTGCATGCGCACTGCACCTCCTGTTCTCGTTCTAATATCAAGTAAAATGCCACAGCACCGTGACTCACATTTGCGAATAAACCTGCGGACCATAATTTAAGTCGCGCATAACGTCGAAAGAATCATCTGTAAAAAAATGGGTGCAACACGAGGACTTCCCAAGAAAATGGGTGACATAGAAGGACTTCGCAGGAGGTCACCATTCCAAGCACTACTCTCACCAAGCACCCTTAACTGCAGAGTTCTGATAGAATCTGTTGCATTAGCGCTAGTATGATCGCTCATGTTTCATTATGCGCTGCAAATACATACACTCTTTCCCTCCATTCCTCCTCCCATCATTTGTTTCCTTGTGCGTGCACTCTGCATCTCTCCTTCTCGTTCTAATATCAAGAAAAATGTCCCGGCATCGTTACTTGCCTTTGCGAATGAATCAACGGTTCATAATTCTATTCGCGCGTAACGACGAACGACCCATCCGAAAAAAATGGGTGCAGCACGAGGACTTCCCAGGAGGTCACCCATCCGAGTACTACTCTCGCCCAAGCACACTTGACTGCGGAGTTCTGATGGGATCCGGTGTATTAGTGCTAGTATGATCGCACCTGTTTAATTTCGCGCAGCATACATACACTCCTTCTCCTTTCTTCCCCCTCCCGTCATTTGTTTTTTGGTGCGTTCACACTTCACCTCTACTTCTCGCTCTTATATCAATTAAAATGCCCCTGCATCTTGACTCACATTTGCGTATAAACCAGCAGACCATAGTTCAAATCGTGCGTAACGTCGAACGACCCATTTGAAAAAAAAATTGGTGCAACACAAGAACTTCCCAGGAGGTAACCCATCATTGTACTACTTTCGCCAAAGCACACTTAACTGTGGAGTTCTGATGGGATCCGGTGCATTTGTGCTGGTATGATCGCACCTGTTTCATTTTGTGTTGAAAATACATACACTCCTTCTCCTTCCCTCCCCCCTCCCATCATTTGTTTCCTTATGCGTTCACACTGCACCTCTCATTCTCATTCTAATTTCGATTAAAATGCCGCTGCTTCTTGACTCACATTTGTTTATAAATAGGCGGACCATAGTTCCAGTAATGGGTAACGTCGAATGACCCTTCTGGAAAAAAATTGGTGTGACACGACGACTTCCCGGGAGGTCACACATCCGAGTAGTACTATCGCCCAAGCACACTTAACTGCGGAGTTCTGATTGGATCCGGTGCATTAGTGTTGGTATGTTCGCACCTGTTTAATTATGCCTTAAAAATACATACAATCCTTCTCCTTTCTTCCCCCTCCCGTCATTATTTCCTTGTGCGTGCGCACTGCACCTCCCGTTCTCGTTTAAATATCAAGTAAAATGCCACGGCGCCGTGACTCACATTTACGAATAAACCTGCGGACCATAATTCAAGTCGCGCGTAACATCGAAAGAATCATCTGCAAAAAAACGGGTGCAACACGAGGACTTCCCAAGAAAATAGGTGAAATATAAAGACTTCGCAGGAGGTCACCCATCCTAGTACTATCTCGCCCAAGCACCCTTACCTACGGAGTTCTGATAGAATTTGTTGCATTAGTGCTGGTATGATCCCTCATGTTTCATTCTACGCTTCAAATACATACACTCTTTCTCCTTACATCTGCCCTCCCGTCATTTGTTTCCTTGTGCGTGCACTCTGCATCTCTCCTTCTCGTTCAAATATCAAGTAAAATGCCCCAGTACCGTGACTCACCATTGCAAATGAACCAGCGGTTCATAATTCCATTCGTGCGTAACGTCGAACGACCCATCCGAGAAAAAATGGGTGCAACACGAGGACTTTCCAAAAGGTCACCCATCCGAGTACTACTCTCGCCCAAGCACACTTAACTGCGGAGTTCTGATGGGATCCGGTGCATTAGTGCTAGTATGATCGAACCTGATCAATTTCGCGCTGCAAATAGATTCACTCCTTCTCCTTTCTTCCCCCTCCCGTCATCTGTTTCCTCTTGCGTGTGCACTGCACCTCCCGATCTCATTCAAATATCAAGTAAAATACCACGGTGCCGTGACTCACATTTGCAAATAAACCTGCAGACCATAATTCAAGTCGCGCGTAATGTCGAAAGAATCATCTGCAAAAAAATGGGTTCAACACGAGGACTTCCAGAGAAAATGGGTGAAATATAAGGACTTCGCAGGAGGTCACCCATCCTAGTACTACTCTCGCCCAAGCACCCTTAACTTACGGAGTTCTGATAGAATCCGTTGCATTAGTTCTTGTCTGATCACTCATGCTTCATTCTGCGCTGCAAATACATACACTCTTTCTCCTTCCATCCCCCCTCCCGTCATTTGTTTCCTTGTGCGTGCACTCTGCATCTCTCCTTCATGTTCTAATATCAAGTAAAATGCCCCGGCACCGTGACTCACCTTTGCGAATGAACCAGCGGTTCATAATTCCATTCGCGCGTAACGTCGAACCACCCATCAGAAAAAAAATGGGTGCAACACGAGGACTTCCCAGGATGTCACCCATCCGAGTACTACTCTCGCCCAAGCAAACTTAACTGTGGAATTCTAATGGGATCCGGTGCATTAGTGGTGGTATGATCGCACCTGTTTTATTTCGCACTGCAAATATATACACTCCTTCTCCTTTCTTCCCCTTCCCGTCATTTGTTTCCATGTGCGTTCACACTTCACCTCTCCTTCTCGTTCTAATATCAATTAAAATGCCCCTGCGTCTTGACTCACATTTGCGTATAAACCAGCGGACCATTTTTCCAGTTGCACGTAATGTCGAACGGCCCATCCAAAAAAAAATTGGTGCAACACGAGAAATTCCCAGGAGGTAACCCATCCTTGTACTACTTTCGCCAAATCACACTTAACTACGGAGTTCTGATGGGATCCGGTGCATTTGTGCTGGTATTATCGCAAGTGTTTCATTTCGTGCTGAAAATACATACACTCCTTCTCCTTCCCTCCCCCCTCCCATCATTTGTTTCCTTGTGCGTTCACACTGCACCTCTCCTTCTCGTTCTAATATCGATTAAAATGCCCCTGCTTCTTGACTCACATTTGCGTATAAACCAGCAGGCCATAGTTCCAGCCACGCGTAACGTCTAACGACCCGTCTAAAAAAATATTAGTGCGACACAAGGACTTTCCAACAGGTCACCCATCCGAGTACTACTCTCGCCCAAGAAAACTTAACTGCTGAGTTCTGATGGGATCCGGTGTATTAGTGCTAATGATCGCACATGTGTAATGTTGCGCTGCAAATACATACATTCCTTCTCCTATCTTCCCCCTCCTGTCATTTGTTTCCTTGTGCATGCACACTGCACCTCCCGTTCTCGTTCAAATATCAAGTAAAATGCCACATCACCGTGACTCACATTTGCGAATAAACTTGCGGACCATAATTCAAGTCGCGCGTAACGTCGAAAGAATTATCTGCAAAAAAATTGGTGCAACACGAGGACTTCCCAAGAAAATGGGTGAAATATAAGGACTTCGCAGGAGGTCACCCATCCTAGTACTACCCTCGCCCAAGCGCCCTTAACTTGCGGAGTTCTGATAGAATCCGTTGCATTAGTGCTGGTATGATCGCTCAAGTTTCATTCTACGTTGGAAGTACATACACTCTTTCTCCTTCCATCCCCCCGCCCGTCATTTGTTGCCTTATGCGTGCACTTTGCATCTCTCCTTCTCGTTCTAATATCAAGCAAAATGCCCCGATACCGTGACTCACCTTTGCGAATGAACCAACGGTTCATAATTCTATTCGCGCGTATTGTCGAATGACCCATCCGAAAAAAAAAGGTTGCAACACGAGGACTTCCCCGGAGGTCACACATCCGAGTACTACTCTCGCCCAAACAAACTTAACTGCGGAGTTCTCATGGGATCCGGTGCATTAGTGCTGGTATGATCGAACATCTTTCATTTCGCACTGCAAATGCGTACACTCCTCCTTTCTTCCCCCTCCCGTAATTTGTTTCCTGTAGCGTTCACACTTAAACCTCTCCTTCTCGTTCTAATATCAATTAAAATGCCCCTGCGTCTTGACTCACATTTGCATATAAACCAGCAGACCATAGTTCCAGTCGCGCATAACGTCGAATGACCCTTGTGATAAAAAAAATGTGTGGAACACGAGAACTTCCCAGGAGGTCACCCATCCTAGTACTACTCTCGCCCAAGCACACTTCATTGCGGAGTTCTGATAGGATCCGGTGCATTAGTGCTGGTGTGATCGCACCTGTTTCATTTCGCGCTGCAAATACATACACTCCTTCTCCTTTCTTACCCCTCCTGTCATTTGTTTCTTGGTGCGTTCACACTTAACCTCTCCTTCTCGTTCTAATATCAATTAAAATGCCCCTGTGTCTTGACTCACATTTGCGTATAAACCAGCGGACCATAGTTCCAGTCGCGCGCAACGTCAAACGACCCATTTGAAAAAAAAAATGGGTGCAACAGGAGAACTTACCAAGAAAATGGGTGAAATATAAGGACTTCGCAGGAGGTCACCAATCCTAGTACTACTCTCTCCCAAGCACCCTTAACTTGCGGAGTTCTGATAGAATCCGTTGCATTAGTGCTCGTATGATCGCTCATGTTTCATTCTGAGCTGCAAATACATACACTTTTTCTCCTTCCATCCCCCTTCCCGTCATTTGTTTCCTTGTGCGTGCACTCTGCATCTCTCCTTTTCGTTCTAATATCAAGTAAAATGCCCCGGCACCGTGACTCATCATTGGGAATGAACTAGCGGTTCATAATTCTATTCGCGAGTAAAGTCGAACGACCCATCCAAAAAAAATGGGTGCAACACGAGGACTTCCCAGGAGGTCACCCATCAAAGTACTGCGGAGTTCTGATCTGATCCGGTGCATTAGTGCTGTATGATCGCACCTGTTTCATTTCGCGCTGCAAATACATACACTCCTCATTTCTTCCCCCTCCGGTCATTTGTCTCCTTGTGCGTGCGCACTGCACCTCCCTTCCCGTTCAAATATCAAGTAAATTGCCACGGTGTCATGACTCACATTTGCGAATAAACCAGCGGACCATAATTCAAGTCGCGCGTAACGTCGAAAGAATCATCTGAAAAAAAATGGGTGCAACACGAGAACTTCACAAGAAAATGGGTGAAATATAAGGAATTCGCAGGAGGTCACCCATCCTAGTACTACTCTCTACCAAGCACCCTTAACTTGCGGAGTTCTGATAGAATCCGTTGCATTAGTGCTTGTATGATCGCTCATGTTTCATTTTGCGCTGCAAATACCTACACTCTTTCTCCTTCCATCCCCCCTCCCGTCATTTGTTTCCTTGTGCGTGCACTCTGCATCTCTCATTTTCGTTCTAATATCAAGTAAAATGCCCCGGCACCGTGACTCACCTTTGCGAATGAACCAGCGGTTCATAATTCTATTTGCGCATAAAGTCGAACGACCCATCCAAAAAAAATGGGTGCAACACGAAGACTTCCCAGGAGGTCACCCATCAAAGTACTACTCTCGTCCAAGCACACTTAACTGCGGAGTTCTGATCTGATCCGGTGCATTAGTGCTGGTATGATCGCACCTGTTTCATTTCGCGCTGCAAATACATACACTCCTTCTCCTTTCTTCCCCCTCCAGTCATTTGTCTCCTTGTGCATGCGCACTGCACCTCCCTTTCCCGTTCAAATATCAACTAAATTGCCACGGCGTCATGACTCACATTTGCGAATAAATCTGCGGACCATAATTCAAGTCGCGCGTAACATCGAAAGAATCATCTGAAAAAAAGTGGGTGCAACACGAGGAGTTCCCAAGAAAATGGGTGAAATATAAGGACTTCGCAGGAGGTCACCCATCCTAGTACTACTCTCGCCCAAGAATCCTTAACTTGCGGAGTTCTTATAGAATCCGTTGCATTAGTGCTAGTATGATCGTTCATGTTTCATTCTGCGCTACAAATACGTACATTCTTTCTCCTTCCATCCCCTCTCCGGTCATTTGTTTCCTTGTGCGTCCACTCTGCATCTCTCCTTCTCATTCTAATATCAAATAACATGCCCCAACACTGTGACTCACCTTTGCGAATGAACCAGCGGTTCATAATTTCATTCGCGAGTAACGTCGAACGACCCATCAGAAAAAAAATGGGTGCAACACGAGGACTTCCAAAGAGGTCACCCATCCGAGTACTACTCTCACCCAAGCACACTTAACTGCAGAGTTCTGATCGGATCCAGTGCATTAGTGCTAGTATAATCACACCTATTTCATTTTGCGCTACAAATACATATATTCATTCTCCTTTCTTACCCCTCCTGTCATTTGTTTCTTGGTGCGTTCACACTTCACCTCTCCTTCTCGTTCTAATAACAATTAAAATACCCCTGCGTCTTGACTCACATTTGCGTATAAACCAGCAGACCATAGTTCCAATCGCACGTAACGTCAAACGACCCATCAGAAAAAACAAAATGGGTGCAACATAAGAACATCCCAAGAGGTCACCCATCCTAGTACTACTCTCGTTCAAGCACCCTTAACTGCGGAGTTCTGATGGGATCCGATGAATTAGTGCTGGTATGATCGCACCTGTTTAATTTCGCGCTGCAAATACATACACTCCTTCTCCTTTCTTCTCCCTCTCGTCATTTGTTTCCTCGTGCGTGCACACTGCACCTCCCGTTCTCATTCTAATATCAAGTAAAATGCCACGGCACCGTGACTCACATTTGCGAATAAACCTGTGGAGCATAATTCAAGTCCCGCGTAACGTCGAAAGAATCGTCAGCAAAAAAATGGGTGCAACACGAAGACTTCCCAAGAAAAATGATGAAATATAAGGACTTTGCAGGAGATTACCCATCCTAATACTACTCTCGCCCAAGCACCCTTAACTTGCGGAGTTCTGATAGAATCCGTTGCATTAGTGCTGGTATGATCGCTCATTTTTAATTCTGCCCTGCAAATACATACACTCTTTCTCCTTCCATCCCCCCTCCCGTCATTTGTTTCCTTGTGAGTGCACTCTGCATCTCTCCTTCTCGTTCTAATATCAAGTAAAATGCCCCGGCACCATGATTTATCTTTGCGAATGAACCAGCGATTCAAAATTCCATTCACCCGTAACGTCGAACGACCCATACGAAAAAAAATGGGTGCAACACGAGGACTTTCCAGGAGGTCACCCATCTGAGTACTACTCTCGACCAAGCACACTTAACTGCGGAGTTCTGATGGGATCCGATGCGTAAGTGCTGGTATGATCACACCTGTTTCATTTCGCGCTGCAAATACATACACTCCTTCTCATTTCTTCCCCCTCCCGTCATTTTTTTCCTGGTGCGTTCACACTTCACCTCTCCTTCTCGTTCTAATATCAATTAAAATGCCCCTGCTTCTTGACTCACATTTGCGTATAAACCAGCAGACCATAGTTCTAGTCGCGCGTAACGTCGAACAACCCGTATGAAAATAAATTAGTGCGACACGAGGACTTTCCAGGAGGTCACCCATCTGAGTACTACTCCCAGCGGACCATAATTCTAGTCACATGTAACGTCGAACGACCCATCTGAAAAAAAAAATTGGTGCGACATGAGAACTTCCAAAGAGGTAACCCATCCTTGTACTACTTTCGCCAAAGCACACTTAACTGTGGAGTACTAATGGGATCTGGTGCATTTGTGCTGGTATGATCGCACCTGTTTCATTTTGTGCTAAAAATACATACACTCCTCCTTCCCTCCCCCCTCCCATAATTTGTTTCCTTGTGCGTTCACACTCAACCTCTCCTTCTCGTTCTAATATCGATAAAAAAGCCCCTGCTTCTTGACTCACATTTGCGTATAAACCAGCTGACCATAGTTCCAGTCGCGCGTAACGTCGAACGACCCGTCTGAAAAAAAATTGGTGCGACACGAGGACTTCCCAGGAGGTCACCAATCCGAGTACTACTCTCGTCCAAGCACACTTAACTGCGGGATTCTCTTGGGATCCGGTGCATTAGTGGTGGTATTATCGCACTTGTTTAATTTTGTGCTGCAAATACATACACACATTCTCCTTTCTCCCCCCACCCGTCATTTGTTTCCTTACCTCCTGTTCTCGTTCTAATATCAAGTAAAATGCCTCAGCGCCGTGACTCAAATTTGCAAATAAACCTACGGACCATAATTCAACTCGCACGTAACGTCGAAAGAATCATCTGCAAAAAAATGGGTGCAACTCGAGGACTTCCCAATAAAATGGATGAAATATAAGGACTTCGCAGGTGGTTACCCATCTTAGTACTACTCTCGCCAAAGCATCCTTAACTTGCGGAGTTCTGATAGAATCTGTTGCATTAGTGCTGCTATGATCGCTCATGTTTGATTATGCGCTGCAAATACATACACTCTTTCTCCTTCCATCCCCCCTCCCGTAATTTGTTTCCTTGTGCGTGCACTCCACATCTCTCCTTCTCGTTCAAATATCAGGTAAAATGCCCCGGCACTGTGACTCACCTTTGCGAATGAACCAGCGGTTCATAATTCCTTTCACGCGTAATGTTGAACGACCCATCCGGAAAAAAATGGGTTCAACACGAGGACTTCACAGGAGGTCACCCATCCGAGTACTACTCTCGCCCAAACAAACTTAACTGCGGAGTTCTCATGGGATCTGGTTCATTAATGCTGGTATGATCGCACCTGTTTCATTTCGCGCTGTAAATACATACACTCCTTCTCATTTCTTCCCCCTCCCGTCATTTGTTTCCTGGTTCGTTCACACTTCACCTCTCTTTCTCGTTCTAATATCAATTAAAATGCCCCTGCGTCTTTACTCATATTTGTGTATAAACCAGCGGACCATAGTTCCATTCGCGCGTAACGTCGAATGACCCATACGAAAAAAAATGGGTGCAACACCAGAACTTCCCAAGAGGTCACCCATCCGAGTACTACTCTCGCCCAAGCACACTTCATTGCGGAGTTCTGATGGGATGCGGTGCATTAGTGCTGGTGTGATCGCACCTGTTTCATTTCGCGCTACAAATGCATACACTGCTTCTCCTTTCTTCCCCTTCCCATCATTTGTTTCCTGGTGCGTTCACACTTTAACTCTCCTTCTCGTTCCAATATCAATTAAAATGCCCCTGCGTCTTGACTTACATTTGTGTATAAACCAGCGGACCATAGTTCCAGTCGCGCATAACGTCGAACTACCCATCTGAAAAAAAAAATTTGTGCAACATGAGAACTTCCCAGGTGGTAACCCATCCTTTTACTACTTTCACCAAAGCACACGTAACTGCGGAGTTCTGATGGGATCCGGTGCATTTGTGCTGGTATGATCGCACCAGTTTCATTCCGCGTTGAAATACATACACTCCTTCTCCTTCCCTCCCCCATCCCGTCATTTGTTTCCTTGTGCATTCACACTGCACCTCTCCTTCTCGTTCTAAAATAGATTAAAATGCCCCTACTTCTCGACTCACATTTGCGTATAAACCAGCGGACCATAGTTCCAGTCGCGCGTAACGTCGAACGACCCGTCTGAAAAAAAATTGGTGCGACACGAGGACTTCCCAGGAGGTCACCCATCAGAATACTACTCTCGCCCAAGCACACTTAACTTCGGTGTTCTGATGGGATCCGGTGCATTAGTGCTGGTATGATCGCACCTGTTTAATTTGGCGCTGCAAATACATACACTCATTCTCCTTTCTTCCCCCTCTCGTCATTTGTTTCCTTGTGCGTGCGCACTGAACCACATGTTCTCGTTCTAATATCAAGTAAAGTGTCACGGCTCCGTGACTCACATTTGCGAATAAACCTGCGGACCATAATTCAAGTCGCGCGTAACGTCAAAAGAATAATCTGAAAAAAATGGGAGCAACACGAGGAATTCCCAAGAAAATGGGTGAAATATAAGGACTTCGCAGGAGGTCACCCATCCTAGTATTACTCTCGCCCAACCACCCTTAACTTGCAGAGTTCTGATAGAATCCGTTTTATTTGTGCTGCTGTAATCGCTCATGTTTCATTCTACGTTGCAAATACATACACTCCTTCTCCTTCCATCCCCCTTCCGTCATTTGTTTCCTTGTGCGTGCACTCTGCATCTCTCATTCTCGTTCTAATATCAAGAAAAATGCCCCGGCACCGTGACTTACCTTTGCGAATGAATCAGCGGTTCATAATTCTATTCGCGCGTAACGACGAACGACCCATCCGAAAAAAAGAGGGTGCAACACGAGGACTTCCCTGGAGGTCACCCATCCGAGTACTACTCTCACCCAAGCACACTTGACTGCGGAGTTCTGATGGGATCCGGTGCATTAGTGCTGGTATGGTCGCACCTATTTAATTTCGCGCTGTAAATACATACACTCCTTCTCCTTTCTTCCCCATCACGTCATTTGTTTACTGGTGCGTTCACACTTCACCTCTACTTCTCGTTCTAATATCAATTAAAATACCCCTGCATCTTGACTCACATTTGCGTATAAACCAGTGGACCATAGTTCAACTCGCGCGTAACATCGAACGACCCATTTGAAAAAAAAATGGGTGCAACACGAGAACTTCCCAAGAGGTAACCCATCCTTGTACTACTTTCGCCAAAGCACACTTAACTGCGGAGCTCTTATTGGATCCGGTGCATTTGTGCTGGTATGATCGCACCTGTTTCATTTCGTGCTGAAAATACATACACTCCTTCTCCATCCCTCCCCCTTCCACCATTTGTTTCCTTGTGCGTTCACACTCCACCTCTCATTCTCGTTCTAATATCGATTAAAATGCCGCTGCTTCTTGACTAACATTTATGTATAAACTAGCGGACCATAGTTCCAGTAACGCGTAACGTCGAACGACCCGTCTGAAAAAGAATTGGTGCGACACGAGGACTTCCCAGGAGGTCACCCATCCGAGTACTACTATCACCCAAGAACACTTAACTTTGGAGTTCTGATGGGATCCGATGCATTAGTGTTGGTATGATCGCACCTGTTTAATTATGCGCTGCAAATACATACAATCCTTCTCCTTTCTTCCCCCTTCCATCATTTGTTTCCTTGTGCGTGCGCATTGCACCTCCAATTCACGTTCATATATCAAGTAAAATGCCATAGCGCCGTGACTCACATTTACGAATAAACTTGTGGACCATAATTCAAGTCGCGCGTAATGTCGAAAGAATCATCTGCAATAAAATGGGTGCAACACGAGGACTTCCCAAGAAAATGGGTGAAATATAAAGACTTCGCAGGAGGTCACCCATCCTAGTACTACTCTCGCCGAAGCACCCTTACCTACGGAGTTCTGATAGAATCCGTTGCATTAGTGCTGGTATGATCCCTCATGTTTCATTCTGCCCTTCAAATACATACAGTCTTTCTCCTTCCATCCCCCCTCCCGTCATTTGTTTCCTTGTGCGTGCACTCTGCATCTCTCCTTCTCATTCTAATATCAAGTAAAATACCCCGGCACCGTGACTCACCATTGCAAATGAACCAGCGGTTCATAATTCCTTTCGCGCGTAACGTCGAACGACCCATCCGAGAAAAAATGGGTGCAACACGAGGACTTCCCAAAAGGTCACCCATCCAAGTACTACTCTCGCCCAAGCACACTTAACTACGGAGTTCTGATGGGATCCGGTGCATTAGTGCTAGTCTAATCGCACCTAATCAATTTCGCGCTGCAAATAGATTCACTCCTTCTCCTTTCTTCCCCCTCCCGTCATTCATTTCCTCTTGCATGCGCACTGCACCTCACGTTCTCGTTCAAATATCAAGTAAAATAGCACGGCGCCGTGACTCACATTTGCAAATAAACCTGCGAACCAAAATCAAAGTCGCGCGTAACGTCTAAAGAATCATCTGCAAAAAAATGGGTGAAATATAAGGACTTCGCAGGAGGTCACCCATCCTAGTACAGCTCTCGCCCAAGCACCCTTAACTTGCGGAGTTCTGATAGAACCCGTTGCATTAGTTCTGGTATGATCGCTCATAATTCATCTTGCGCTGCAAATACATACACTCTTTCTCCTTCCATCCCCCCTCCCCTCATTTGTTTCCTTGTGCGTGTACTCTGCATCTCTCCTTCACGTTCTAATATCAAGTAAAATGCCCCGGCACCGTGACTCACCATTGTGAATGATCCAGCGGTTCATAATTCCATTCGCGCGTAACGTCGAATAACCCATCCAAAAAAAAATTGGTGCAATACGAAGACTTCCCAGGAGGTCACCCATCCGAGTACTACTCTCGCCCAAGCAAACTTAACTGCGGAATTCTAATGGGATCTTGTGCATTAGTGCTGGTATGATCGCACCTGTTTCATTTCGCACTGCAAATACATACACTCCTTCTCCTTTCTTCCCCCTCCCGTCATTTGTTTCCTTGTGCGTTCAGACTTCACCTCTCCTTTTCGTTCTAATATCAATTAAAATGCTCATGCGTCTTGACTCACATTTGCGTATAAACAAACGGACCATAGTTCCAGTCGCGCGTAAAGTCGAATGACCCATCTGAAAAAAAAAATTAGTGGAACACGAGAACTTCCCAGGAGATAACCCATCCTTGTACTACTTTCGCCAAAGCACACTTAACTGCGGAGTTCTGATGGGATCTGGTACATTTGTGCTGGTGTGATCGCACCTGTTTCATTTCGTGCTGAAAATAAATACACTCCTTCTCCTTCCCTCCCCCCTCCCATCATTTGTTTCTTTGTGCGTTCACACTGCTCCTCTCCTTCTCGTTCTAATATCTATTAAAATGCCCCTAATTCTTGACTCACATTTGCGTATAAACCAACGGATCATAGTTCCAGTTGCGCGTAACGTCGAACGACCCGTCTGAAAAAAAATTGATGCGACACGAGAACTTCCCAGGAGATCACCCATCCGAGTACTACTCTCGTCCAAGCACACTTAACTGCGGAGTTCTAATAGGATCCGGTGCATTAATGTTTGTATGATCGCACCTGTTTAATTTTGCGCTGCAAATACATACAATCCTTCTCTTTTCTTCCCCCTCCCGTCATTTGTTTCCTTGTGCGTGCGCACTGCACCTCACGTTCTCGTTCAAATATCAAGTAAAATGCCACGGCGCTGTGACTCACATTTGCGAATAAACCTGCGGACCATAATTCAAGTCGCGCGTAACGTCGAAAGAATCATCTGCAAAAAAATGGGTGCAACACGAGCACTTCCCAAGAAAATTGGTGAAATATAAAGACTTCGCAGGAGGTCACCCATCCTAGAACTACTCTCGCCCAAGCACGCTTACCTGCGGAGTTCTGATAGAATCCGTTGCATTAGTGCTGGTATGATCGCTAATGTTTCATTCTGCGCTGCAAATACATACAATCTTTCTCCTTCCATCCCCCCTCCTGTCATTTGTTTCCTTGTGCGTACACTGTGCATCTCTCCTTCACGTTCTAGTATCAAGTAAAATGCCACGACACCGTGACTCAACTTTGCGAATGAACCAGCAGTTCATAATTCCATTCGCGCGTAACGTTGAACGACTCAGCCGAAAAAAATAGATGCAACACGAGGACTTCGGGGAGGTCACCCATCCGAGTACTACTCTCGTCAGAGCACACTTAACTGCGGAGTTCTGATGGGATCCGGTGCATTAGTGCTAGTATGATCGCGCCTGTTTAATTTGGCGCTGCAAATACATACACTCCTCCTTTCGTCCCCCTCCCGTCATTTGTTTCCTGGTGCGTTCACACTTCACCTCTCCTTCTTGTTCTAATATCAATTAAAATGCCCTTGCGTCTTGACTCACATTTGCATATAAACCAGTGGACCATAGTTCCAGTCACGCGTAACGTGGAACGACCCATCTGAAAAAAAAAATGGGTGCAACACGAGAACTTCCTAGTAGGTAACCCATCCTTGTACTACTTTCGCCAAAGCACACTTAACGGCAGAGTTCTGATGGGATCCGGTGCATTTGTGCAGGTATGATCGCGCCTGTTTCATTTCGTGATGAAAAAAATACACTCCTTCTCCTTCCCTCCCCCCTCCCATCATTTGTTTCCTTGTGCGTTCACACTGTACCTCTTCTTCTCGTTCTAATATCGATTAAAATGCCCTTGCTTCTTGACTCACAATTGCGTATAAACCAGCGGACCATAGTTCCAGTTGTGGGTAACGTCGCATGACCCATCCGAGAAAAAATTAGTGCGACACGAGGACTTCCCAGGAGGTCACTCATCCGAGTTCTACTCTCGCTCAAGCACTCTTAACTACGAAGTTCTGATGGGATCCGGTGCATTAGTGCTTGTATGATCGCACCTATTTAATTTTGCGCTCCAATTACATAAACTCCTTCTCTTTTCTTCCCCTTCTCGTCATTTGTTTCCTTGTGCGTGCACACTGCACCTCCCGTTCTCGTTCTAATATTAAGTAAAATGCCACGGTGTCGTGACTCACATTTTTGAATAAACCCGCGGACCATAATTCAAGTCGTTCGTAACGTCGAAAGAATCATCTGCAAAAAAATGGGTGCAACAGGAGGACTTCCCAAGAAAATGGTTGAAATATAAGGACTACGCAGAAGGTCACCAATCCTAGTACTACTCTCTCCCAAGCACCCTTAACTTGCGGAGTTCTGATAGAATCTGTTGCATTAGTGCTGGTATGATCGCTCATGTTTCATTCTGCGCTGCAAATACATACACTCTTTCTCCTTCCGTCCCCCCTCAAGTCATTTGTTTCCTTGTGCGTCCACTCTGCATCTCTCCTTCTTGTTTTAATATCAAGTTCCGGCACTGTTACTCACCTTTGCGAATGAACCAGCGGTTCATAATTCCATTCTCGCGTAACGTCGAACGACCCATCCGAAAAAATATGGGTGCAACACGAGGACTTCCCAAGAGGTCACCCATCCGAGTGATACTCTCGCCCAAGCACACTTAACTGCGGAGTTCTGATGGGATCCGGTGAATTAGTGTTGGTATGATCGAACCTGTTTCATTTCGCGCTGCAAATACATTCACTCCTTCTCCTTTCTTCCCCCTCCCGTCATTTGATTCCTGGTGCGTTCACACTTCACCTCTCATTCTCGTTCTAATATCAATTAAAATGTCCATGCGTCTTGACTCACATCTGCGTATAAACCAGCGGACCATAGTTCCAGTCGCGCGTAACGTCGAACGACCTATCTGAAAAAAAAAAAGGGTGCAACACGAGAACTTCACAGGAGATCACCCACCCTAGTACTACTCTCGCACAAGCACCCTTAACTTGCGGAGTTCTGATAGAATCCGTTGCATTAGTGCTGGTATTATCGCTTATGTTTCATTCTGCGCGGCAAATACATACACTCCTTCTCCATCCCTCCCCCCTCCCATCATTTGTTTCCTTGTGCGTTCACACTGCACCTCTCATTCTTGTTTTAATATCGATTAATATGCCCCTGCTTCTTGAATAACATTTGCGTATAAACCAGCGGACCATAGTTCTAGTCGCGCTTAACGTCGAACAACCCGTCTGAAAAAAAAATTGGTGCGACACGAGGACTTCCCAGGAGGTAACCCATCATTGAACTACTCTCGCCCAAGCACGCTTAACTTGCGGAGTTCTGATAGAATACGTTGCATTAGTACTGGTATGATCGCTCATGTTTCCTTCTACGCTGCAAATACATACACTCTTTCTCCTTCTATCCCCCCTCCCATAATTTGTTACCTTGTGCGTCCATTCTACATCTCTCTTTTTCATTCTAATATCAAGTAAAATGCGCCAGCACCGTGACTCACCTTTGCGAATGAACCAGCAGTTCATAATTCCATTCGAGCGTAACGTCGAACGACCCATAAAAAAAAAAATGGGTGCAACACGAGGACTTCCCAGGAAGTCACCCATGCGAGTACTACTCTCGCCCAAGCACACTTAACTGCGGAGTTCTGATGGGATCCGGTGCATTAGTGCCGGTATGATCGCACCTGTTTCACTTCGCGCTGCAAATACATACACTCCTTCTCCCTTCTTCCCCCTCCCGTCATTTGTTTCCTGGTGCGTTCACACTTCACCTCTCATTCTCGTTCTAATATCAATTAAAATGCCCCTTCGTGTTGACTCACATTTGCGTATAAACCAGCGGACCATAGTTCCAATCGCGCGTAACATCGAACGACCCTTCTGAAAAAAAATTGGTGCGACACGAGCACTTCCCAAGATGTCATCGATCCGAGTACTACTCTCGCCCAAGCACACAAAACTGCAGAGTTCTGATGGGATCCGGTGCATTAGAGCTGGAATGATCGCACCGTGACTCACCTTTGCAAATGAACCACCAGTTCATAATTCCATTCGCGCGTAACATCGAACGACCCATCTGAAAAAAAATGGGTGCAATACGACAACTTCTCAAGAAAATGGGTGAAATATAAGGACTACGTAGGAGGTCACCCATCCTAGTACTACTCTCGCCCAAGCATCCTTAATTGTGGAGTTCTGATAGAATCCGTTTTATTAGTGCTGGTATGATCGCTCATGTTTCATTCTGCGCTGCAAATACATACACTCTTTCTCCTTCCATCCCCCTCCCGTCATTTGTTTCCTTGTGCGTGCACCCTGAATCTCTCCACCTCATTCTAATATCAAGTAAAATTCCCTGGTACCGTGACTCACCTATGCGAATAAACCAGCGGTTCATAATCTCATTCGCGCGTAACGTCGAACGACCCATCCGAAAAAAAATGGGTGCAACACGAGGACTTCCCAGGAGGTCATCCATCCGAATACTACTCTCGCCCAAGCACACCTAACTGCGGAGTTCTGATGGGATCGGGTGCATTAGAGCTGGTATGATCGCACCTGTTTAATTTTGCGCTGCAAACACATACACTCCTTCTCTTTTCTTCCCTTTTCCGTCATTTGTTTCCTTGTGCGTGCGCACTGCACCTCCCATTCTCGTTCTAATATCAAATAAAATGCCACGGCACCGTGACTCACATTTACGAATAAACCTGCGGACCATAATTCAAGTCGCGCGTAACATCGAAAGATTCATCTATAAAAAAATGGGTGCAACATGAGGACTTCCCAAGAAAATGGGTGAAATATAAGGACTTCGCAGCAGGTCACCCATACAAGTACTACTCTCGCCCAAGCACCCTTAACTTGCGGAGTTCTGATAGAATTCGTTGCAATAGTGCTGGTATGATCGCTCATGTTTCATTCTGCGCTGCAAATACATACACTTTTTCTCCTTCCATCCCCCTCTCGTCATTTGTTTCCTTATGCGTGCACTCTGCATCTCTCCTTCTCGTTCTAAAATCAAGTAAAATGCCCCGGAACCGTGACTCACCTTTGCGAATGAACCAACGGTTCATAATTTCATTCGCGCGTAACGTCGAACGACCCATTCGAAAAAAGATGGGTGCAACATGACGACTTCCCAGGAGGTCACCATCCGAGCAGTACTCTCGACCAAGCACACTTAACTGCGGAGTTCTTATGGGATTCGGTGCATTAGTGCTGGTATGATCGCACATGTTTCATTTTCTGCTGCAAATACATACACTCCTTCTCATTTCTTCCCCCTCCCATCTTTGGTTTCCTGGTGCGTTCACACTTCACATCTGCTTCTCGTTCTAATATCAATTAAAATGCCCCTGCGTCTTGACTCACATTTATGTATAAACCAGCGGACCATAGTTCCAGTCGCGCGTAACGTCGAACGACCCTTCTGAAAAAAAAAAATGGGTGTAACACGAGAACTTCCCAAGAGGTAACCCATCCTTATACTACTTTCGCCAAAGCACACTTAACTGCGGAGTTCTGATGGGATCCGGTGCATTTGTGCTGGTATGATCGCACTTGTTTCATTTCGTGCTGAAAATAGATACACTCCTTCTCCTTCCATCCCCCCTCCCATCGTTTGTTTCCTTGTGCGTTAAAACTGCACCTCTCCTTCTCGTTCTAATATCGATTAAAATGCCCCTGCTTCTTGACTCAAATTTGCGTATAAACCAGCGGACCATAGTTCCAGTCGCGCGTAACTTTGAACGACCCATCTGAAATAAAATTGGTGCGACACGAGGACTTCCCAGGAGGTCACCAATCCAAGTACTGCTCTCGCCCAAGCACACTTAACTGCAGTGTTCTGATGGGATCCGGTGTATTAGTGCTAGTATGATCGCACTTGTTTTATTTCGCAGTGTAAATACATACACTCCTTCTCCTTTTTTTCCCCTCCCGTCATTTGTTTCCTTGTGCGTGCGTGCTTCACCTCCCGTTCTCATTCTAATATTGAGTAAATTGCCACGGCACCGTGACTCACATTTGCGAATGAACCAGCGGTTCATAATTCCATTCGCGCGTAACGTCGAACGACCCATCCGAAAAAAATAGGTGTAACACAAGGACTTCCCAACAGGTCACCCATCCTAGTACTACTCTCGCCCAAGCACACTTAACTGCAGAGTTCTGATGGGATCCGGTGAATTAGTGCTTGTATGATTGCACCTGATAATTTTCGCGCTGCAAATACATACACACCTTCTGCTTTCTGCCCCCTCCCGTCATTTGTTTCCTTGTGCGTTCACACTTCACCTCTCCTTCTCGTTCTAATATTAATTAAAATGCCGTCGCGTCTTGACTCACATTTGTGTATAAACCAGCGGACCATAGTTCCAGTCGGGCGTAACGTCGAACGACCCATCTGAAAAAAAAATGGGTGCATCACGAGAACTTCCAAGGAGGTAGCCCATCCTTGTACTATTTTCGCCAAAACACACTTAACTGCGGAGTACTGATGGGATCCGGTGCATTTGTGCTGGTATGATCGCACCTGTTTAATTTCGCGCTGCAAATACATACAATCATTATCCTTTCTTCCCGCTCCCGTCATTTGTTTCCTTGTGCGTGTGCACTGCACCTCCTGTTCTCGTTCTAATATCAATTAAAATGTCACGGCGCCGTGACTAACATTTGCGAATAAATCTGCGGACCATAATTTAAGTCGCGCGTAACGTCGAAAGAATCATCTGCAAAAAAATGGGTGCAACACGATGACTTCCCAAGAAAATGGAAGAAATATAAGGACTTCGCAGGAGGTCACCCATCCAAGTACTACTCTCACCCAAGCACCCTTACCTGTGGAGTTCTGATAGAATCCGTTGCATTAGTGCTGGTATGATCACTTATGTTTCATTCTGCGCTGTAAATACATACACTCTTTCTCCTTCCATCCCCCCTCCCATCATTTGTTTCCTTGTGCATGCACTCAGCATCTCTCATTCTCGTTTTAATATCAAGTAAAATGCCCCGGCAATTTGACTCACCTTTGCGAATGAACCAGCGGTTCATAATTCCATTAGCGCATAACGTCGAACGACCCATCAGATAAAAAATGGGTGCAACACGAGGACTTCTCAGGAGGTCACCCATCCGTGTACTACTCTTTCCCAAGCACACTTAACTGTAGAGTTCTGATGGGATCCGGTGCATTTGTGCTGGTATGATCGCACCTTTTTCATTTCGTGCTGCAAATACATACACTCCTTCTCGTTCTAATATCAATTAAAATGCCCATGCGTCTTGACTCACATTTGCGTGTAAACCAGCGGACCATAGTTCCAGTCGCGCGTAACGTCGAACGACCCATCTGAGAAAAAAAATGGGTGCAACACGAAAACTTCCCAAGAGGTAATCCATCCTTGTACTACTTTCGCCAAAGCACACTTAACTGCGGAATTCTGATGCGATCTGGTGCATTTGTGCGGGTATGATCGAACCTGTTTCATTTCGTGCTGAAAATACATACACTCCTTCTCCTTCCCTCCCCCCTCCCATCATTGTTTCATTGTGCGTTCAAACTGCACCTCTTCTTCTCGTTCGAATATCGATTAAAATACTCCAGCTTCTTGACTCACATTTGCGTATAAACCAGCGGACTATAGTTCCAGTCGCGCGTAACGTCGAACGACCCATCTGAGAAAAAAAATGGGTGCAACACGAAAACTTCCCAGGAGGTAACCCATCCTTGTACTACTTTCGCCAAAGCACACTTAACTGCGGAATTCTGATGGGATCTGGTGCATTTGTGCTGGTATGATCGAACCTGTTTCAATTCGTGCTGAAAATACATACACTCCTTCTCCTTCCCTCCCCCTCCCATTATTTGTTTCATTGTGCGTTCAAACTGCACCTCTCCTTCTCGTTCTAATATCGATTAAAATACTCCAGCTTCTTGACTCACATTTGCGTATAAACCAGCGGACCATAGTTCCAGTCGCGCGTAACATCGAACGACCCGTCTGAAAAAAAATTGGTGCGACACGAGGACTTCCCAGGAGGTCACCAATTCTAGTACTACTCTCGCCCAAGCACACTTAACTGCGGAGTTCTTATGGGATCCGATGCATTAGTGCTGGTATGATCGTACCTGTTTCATTTCGCGCTGCAAATAAATACACTCCTCCTCTCTTCCCCCTCCCGTCATTTGTTTCCTGTGCGTGCGCACTGCACCTCCCGTTCTCGTTCAAATATCAAGTAAAATACCACGGTGCCATGACTCACATTTGCGAATAAACCTGCGGAGCATAATTCAAGTCGCGCGTAACGTCGAAAGAATCATCTGCAAAAAAATGGGTGCAACATGAGAACTTCCCAAGAAAATGGGTTAAATATAAAGACTTCGCAGGAGGTCACCCATCCTTGTACTACTCTCGCCCAAGCACCCTTAACTTGCGGAGTTCTAATAGAATTCGTTGCATTAGTGCTGGTATGATCGCTTATGTTTCATTATGCGCTGCAAATACATACACTCTTTCTCCTTCCTTCCCCCCTCCCGTAATTTGTTTCCTTGTGCGTCCACTCTGCATCTCTCATTCTCATTCTAATATTAAGTAAAATGCCCCGGCACCGTAAATCACCTTGGGAATGAACCAGTGGTTCATAATTCCATTCGCGCGTAACGTTGAATGACCCATCCAAAAAAAATGGGTGCGACACGAGGACTTCTCAGGTGGTTGACCATCCGAGAACTACTCTCGCCCAAGCACACTTAACTGCGGAGTTCCGATGGGATCCGGTGAATTAGTGCTGGTATGATCGCACCGGTTTCATTTCGCGCTGCAAATACATATACTCGTTATCCTTTCTTCCCCCTCCCGTCATTTGTTTCCTAGTGCGTTCACACTTCGCCTCTCCTTCTCGTTCTAATATCAATTAAAATGCCCTTGCGTCTTAACTCACAGTTGCGTATAAACCAACGGACTATAGTTCCAGTCAAGCGTAACGTCAAACGACCAATCTGAAAAAAAAAATGGGTGCAACACGAGAACTTCTCAGGTGGTCAACCATCCGAGAACTACTCTCACCCAAGCACGCTTAACTGCAGAGTTCTGATGGGATCCGGTGCATTTGTGCTGGTATTATCGCACCTATTTCATTTCGCGCTATAGATACATACACTCATTCTCCTTTCTACCCCCTCCCGTCATTTGTTTCCTGGTGCGTTCACACTTCACCTCTCCTTTTTGTTCAAATATCAATTAAAATGCCCCTACGACTTGACTCACATTTGCGTATAAACCAGTGGACCATAGTTTCAGTCGCGCGTAACGTCGAACGACCCATCTGAAAAAAAAAATGGGTGCAACACGAGAACTTCCCAGAAGGTAACCCATCCTTTCACTACTTTCGCCAAAGCAAACTTAACTGCGGAGTTCTGATGGGATCTGGTGCATTTGTGCTGGTATAATTGCACCTGTTTCATTTCATGTTGAAAATACATACACTCCTTCTCCTTCCCTCCCCCCTCCCATAATTTGTTTCTTTATGCGTTCACACAGCACCTCTTCTTCTCGTTCTAATATCGATTAAAATTCTCCTGCTTCTTGACTCATATTTGCGTATAAACTAGCGGATCATAGTTACAGTCGCGCGTAACGTTGAACGACACGTCTGAAAAAAAATTGGTGCGACACGAGGACTTCCCAGGAGGTCAACCATCCGAGTACAAGTCTCGCCCAAGCACACTTAACTGCGGAGTTCTGATGGGATCCGGTGCTTTAGTGCTGGTATGATCGCACCTATTTAATTTCACGCTTCAAACACATACACTCCTTCTCCTTTCTTCCCCCTCCCGTCATTTGTTTCCTTGTGCGTGCGCACTGCACATCCCATTTTCGTTCAAATATCAAGTAAAATGCCACGGCGCCGTGACTCACATTTACGTATAAACCAGTGGACCATAGTTCCAGTCGCGCGTAAGGTCGAATTACCCATCTGAAAAAAAAATGGGTTCAACACGAGAACTTCCCAAGAAAATGGGTGAAATATAAGTACTTCGCAGGAGGTCACCCATCCTAGTACAACTCTCGCCCAAACACCCTTAACTTGCGGAGTTCTGATAGAATCCGTTGCATTAGTGCTGGTATGATCGCTCATGTTTCATTCTGCGCTGCAAAGACACACACTCTTTCTCCTTCCATCCCCCTTCCCGTCATTTGTTTCCTTGTGTGTGCACTCTGCATCTCTCCTTCTCGTTCTAATATCAAGTAAAATGCCCCGGCACCGTGACTCACCTTTGCGAATGAACTTGCGGTTCATAATTCCATTTGCGCGTAACGTCGAATGACCCATCCGAAAAAAATTGGTGCAACAAGAGGACTTCCCAACAGGTCACCCATCCGAGTACTACTCTCGCCCAAGCACACTTAACTTCGGAGTTCTGATGGGATCCGGTGCTTTAGTGCTGGTATGATCGCACCTATTTAATTTCACGCTGCAAATACATACACTCCTTCTCCTTTCTTCCCCCTCCCGTCTTTTGTTTCCTTGTGCGTGCGTATTGCACCTCCAATTTTCATTCAGATATAAAGTAAAATGCCATGGCGCCATGACTAACATTTGCGTATAAACCAGCAGACCATAGTCGCAGTCGCGCGTAACGTCGAACAACCCGTCTGAAAAAAAATTGGTGCGACACGAGTACTTCCCAGGAGGTCACCCATCCGAGTACTACTCTCGCCCAAGCAAACTTAACTGCGGAGTTCTGATGGGATCTGGTGCATTAGTGCTGGTATGATCGCACTTATTTAATTGCACGCTGCAAATACATACACTCCTTGTCCCTTCTTCCCCCTCTCGTCATTTGTTTCCTGGTGTGTTCAAATTAGACCTCCTATTCTTCTTCTAATATCAATTAAAATGCCCCTGCGTCTTGACTCACATTTTCGTATAAACCAGCGGACAATAGTTCCAGTCGCGCGTCAGGTCGAGCGACCCGTCTGAAAACAAATGGTTGCCACACGAGGACTTCCTAGGAGGTCACCCATCCGTGTACTACTCTCGGCCAAGCACACTTAACTGCGGAGTTTTGATGGGATCCGATACATTAGAGCTGGTATGATCGCACCTGTTAATTTCGCGCTGCAAATACATACACTCTTTCTCCTTCAATCGCTCTTCCCGTCATTTGTTTCCTTGTGCGTGCCCTCTGCATCTCTCCTTCTCGTTTTAATATCAAGTAAAATGCCCCAGCTCCGTGACTCACCTTTGCGAATGAACTAGCAGTTCATAATTCTATTCGCGCGTAACGTCGAACGACCCACCCAAAAAAAAATGGGTGCAACACGACGACTTCCCAGGAGGTCACCCATTCGAGTACTACTCTCCCCCAAACACACTTAACTGCAGAGTTCTGATGGGATCCGGTGCATTAGTGCTAGTATGATCGCACCTGATTAATTTTGCGCTGCAAATACATTCACTCCTTCTCCTTTCTTACCCCTCCCGTCCTTTGTTTCCTTGTGTGTGCGCACTGTACCTCCCATTCTCATTCAAATATCAAGTAAAAGACCACGGCGCTGTGACTCACATTTGCAAATAAATCTACAGACTATAATTCAAGTCGCGCGTAACATCGAAAGAATCATCTGCAAAAAAATGGGTGCAACACGAGGACTTCCCAAGAAAATGGGTGAAATATAAGGACTTCGCAGGAGGTCACCCATCCGAGTACTACTTTCGCCCAAGCACCCTTAACTTGCGGAGTTCTGATAGAAAACGTTACATTTGTTCTGGTATGATTGCTCATCTTTCATTCTGCGTTGCAAATACATACACTCTTTCTCCTTCCATCCCCCCTCCCGTTATTTGTTTTCTTGTGCATGCACTCTGCATCTCTCCTTCTCGATCTAATATCAAGTAAAATGCCCCGGCACCGTGACTCACCTTTGAGAATGAACCAGCGGTTCATAATTCCATTCGTGTGTAACGTCGAATGACACATCCGATAAAAAATGGGTGCAAAACGAGGACTTCACAGGAGGTCACCCATCAGAGTACTTCTCTCGCCCAAGCACATTTAACTGCGGAGTTCTGATGGGATCCGGTGGCTTAGTGCTGGTATGATTGCACCTGTTTAATTTCGCGCTGCAAACACATACACTCCTTCTCCTTTCCTCCCCCTCTCGTCATTTGTTTCCTGGTGCATTCACACTTCACCTCTTCTTCTCGTTCTAATATTAATTAAAAGGCCCCTGCATCTTGACTCATATTTGCGTATAAACCAGCGGACCATAGATCCAGTCACGCGTAACGTCGAACGACCCATCTGAAAAAAAATGGGTGCAACCCGTGAACTTCCTTAGAGGTAACCCATCCTTGTACTACTTTCACCAAAGCACACTTAACTGCGGAGTTCAGATGGGATACGGTGCATTTGTGCTGGTATGATTGCACCTCTTTCATTTTGTGCTGAAAATACATACACTCCTTCTCCTTCCCTCCCCCCTCCCATCATTTGTTTCCTTGTGCGTTCACAATGCAGCTCTCCTTCTCGTTCTAATATTGATAAAAATGCTCTTGCTTCTTTACTCACATTTGCGTATAAACCAGCGGACTATAGTTCCAGTCGCGCGTTACGTCGAACGACCCGTCTAAAAAAAAATTGGTGCGACACGAGGACTTCCCAGGAGGATACCCATCCGAGTACTACTCTCGCCCAAGCACACTAACTGCGAAGTTCTGATGGGATCCGGTGCATTAGTGCTGGTATGATCATAACCTGTTTAATTTCGCGCTGCAAATACATACACTCCTTCTCATTTCTTCCCCCTCCCGTCATTTGTTTCCTTGTGCGTTCACACTGCACCTCTCCTTCTCGTTCTAATATCGATTAAAATGCCCCTGCTTCTTGACTCACATTTGCGCATAAACCAGCGGACCATAGATCCTGTCGCGCGTTACGTCGAACGACGCGTTTGAAAAAAAATTAGTGTGACACGAGGAGTTCCTAGGAGGTTACCCATCCGAGTACTACTCTCGCCCAAGCACAGTTAACTGCGGAGTTCTGATGGGATCCGGTGCATTAGTGTTGGTTTGATCGAACCTGTTTAATTTCGCGCTGCAAATACATACACTCTTTCTCCTATCTTCCCCCTTCCGTCATTTGTTTCCTTGTGCGTGCGCACTGCACCTCCCGTTCTCGTTCAAATATAAAGCAAAATGCAATGGCGCTGTGACTCACATTTGCGAATAAACCTGCGGACCATAATTCAAGTAGTGCTTAACGTCGAAAGAATCATCTGCAAAAAAATGGGTGCAACGCGAAGACTTCCCAAGAAAATAGGTGAAATATAAGGACTTCGCAGGAGGTCACCCATCCTAATACTACTCTCGCCCAAGAACCCTTAACTTGCAGAGTTCTGATAGAATCCGTTGCATTAGGGCTGGTATGATCGCTCATGTTTCATTCTACGCTATAAATACATACACTCTTTCTCCTTCCATTCCCCCTCCCGTGATTTATTTCCTTGTGCGTCCACTCTGCATCTCTCATTCTCGTTCTAATATCAAGTAAAATGCCCCGGCACCGTGACTCACCTTTGCGAATCAACCAGCGGTTCATAATTCCATTCGCGCGTAACGTCGAACGACCCATACAAAAAAAAATGGGTGCAACACGAGAACTTCACAGGAGGTCACCCATCCGAGTATTACTCTCGCCCAAGAACACTTTATTGCTCAGTTCTGATGGGATCCGGTGCATTAGTGCTGGTGTGATCGCACCTGTTTCATTTCGAGCTACAAATGTATACACTCCTTCTCCTTTCTTCCCCTTCCGTCATTTGTTTCCTGGTGCGCTCACACTTTACCTCTCCTTCTTGTTCTAATATCAATTAAAATACCCCTTGACTCACATTTGCGTATAAACCAGCAGACCATAGCTCGAGTTGCACGTAACATCGAACGACCCATCTGAAAAAAAAAATGTGTGCAACACGAGAACTTCCCAGGAGGTCACCCATCCGAGTACTACTCTCGCCCAAGCACAATTCATTTCAGAGTTCTGATGGGATCCGATGCATTAGTGCTGGTATGATCGCACTTGTTTCATTTCGCGCTGCAAATACATACGTTCATTCTCCTTTCTTACCCCTCCTGTCATTTGTTTCCTGGTGCGTTCACACTTCACCTCTCCTTCTCGTTCTAATATCAATTAAAATGCCCCTATGAGACTCACATTTGCGTATAAACCAGCGGACCATAGTTCTAGTCGCTTGTAACGTCGAAAGACCCATTTGAAAAAAAAAAGGGTGCAACACGAGAACTTACCAAGAAAATGGGTGAAATATAAGGACTTCGTAGGAGGTCACCCATCCAAGTACTACTCTCGCCCAAGCACCCTTAACTTGCGGAGTTCTGATAGAATTCGTTGCATTAGTTCTTGTATGATCGCTCATGTTTCATTCTGCACTGCAAATACATACACTCTTTCTCCTTCCATCTCCCCTCCCGTCATTTGTTTCCTTGTGCGTGCACTCTGCATCTCTTCTTCTCGTTCTAATATCAAGTAAAATGCCCCGGCACCGTGACTCACCTTTGCGAATAAACCAGCCGTTCATAATTCCATTCGCGCGTAATGTCGAACGACCCATTCGAAAAAAATGGATGCAACACGAGGACTTCCCAGGAGGTCACCCATCCGAGTACTACTATCGACCAAGCACACTTAACGACAGAGTTCTGATGGGATCCGGTGCATATGTGTTGGTATGATCACACCTGTCTCATTTTAGGCTGCAAATACATACAATCCTTCTCATTTCTTCCCCCTCCCGTCATTTGTTTCCTGGTGCGTTCACACTTTACCCCTTCTTCTCGTTATAATATCAATTAAAATGCCCCTGCATCTTGACTCACATTTGCGTATAAACCAGCGGACCATAGTTCCAGTCACGCGTAACGTCAAATGACCCATCTGAAAAAATAAATGGGTGTAACACGAGAACTTCCCAGGAGGTAACCCATCCTTGTACTACTCTCGCCAAAGCACACTTAACTACGGAGTTCTGATGGGATCCGGTGCATTTGTGCTGGTATGATAGCACCTGTTTCATTTCGTGCTGAAAATACATACACTCCTTCTCCTTCCCTCACCCCTCCCATTATTTCTTTCCTTGCGCGTTCACAATTCACCTCTCTTTCTCGTTATGGATGAAATATAAGGACTTCGCAAGAGGTCACCCATCCGAGTACTAGTCTCGTCCAAGCGCACTTAACTGCGGAGTTCTGATGGGATCTGGTGCATTAGTGCTGGTATGATCGCACCTGTTTAATTTCGCGCTGCAAATACATACACTCATTCTCCTTTCTTCCCCCTCCCGCCATCTGTTTGGTCTGTGCGCACTGCACCTCCCGTTCTCGTTCAAATATAAAGTAAAAGGCCATGGCGGCGTGACTCACATTTTCGAATAAACCTGCGGGCCATTATTCAAGTCACGCGTAACGTCGAAAGAATCATCTGCTAAAAAATTGGTGCAACACGAGGACTTACCAAGAAAATGGGTGAAATATAAGGAGTTCGCAAGAGGTTACCCATCTTAGCACTAGTCTCGCCCAAGCACCCTTAACTTGCGGAGTTCTGATAGAATTCGTTGCATTAGTGCTGGTATGATCGCTCATGTTTCATTCTGCGCTGCAAATACGTACCCTCTTTCTCCTTCTATCCCCCCTCCCGTCATTTGTTTCCTTGTGCGTGCACTCTGCATCTCTCATTCTCATTCTAATATCAAGTAAAATACCCCGGCACAGTCACTCACCTTTGCGAATGAACCAGCGGTTCATAATTCCATTCGTGCGTAACATCGAATGACACATCCGAAAAAAAATAGGTGCAACACAAGGACTTCCCAGGAGGTCACCCATCCGAGTACTACTCTCGCCTAAGCACACTTGACTGCGGAGTTCTGATGGGATCCGGTGCATTAGTGCTGGTATAATCGCACCAGTTTCATTTCGCGCTACAAATACATACATTCCTTCTCCTTTCTTCCCCCTCCCGTCATTTGTTTCCTGTTCTGTTCACACTTCACCTCTTCTTCTCGTTCTAATATAAGTTAAAATGCCCCTGTGTCTTGACTCACATTTGCGTATAAACCAGCGGACCATAGCTCCAGTCACGCATAACGTCGAACGACTCATCTGAAAAAAAAAATGGGTGCAACACGAGAACATCCCAGGAGGTAACCCATCCTTGTACTACTTTCGCCAACGCACACTTAACTGCGGAGTTTTGATGGGATCTGGTGCATTTGTACTGGTATGATCGCACCTGTTTCATTTTGTGTTGAAAATACATACACTACTTCTCCTTCCCTCCCCCCTCCCATCATTTGTTTCCTTGTGCGTTCACACTGCACATCTGCTTCTCGTTCAAATATCAATTAAAATTCCTCTGCTTTTTGACTCACATTTGCGTATAAACCAGCGAACCGTAGTTCCAATCGTGCGTAACGTCGAACGACCCGTCCGAAAAAAAATAGGTGCGACACGAGGACTTCCCAGGAGGTCACCCATCCGAGTAATACTCTCGCCCAAGCACACTTAACTGCGCAGTTCTGATGGGATACAGTGCATAGTGCTGGTATGATCGCACCAGTTTAATTTTGCGCTACAAATACATACACTCCTCCGTTCTTCCCCCTCCCGTCATTTGTTTCCTTGCGCCTGCGCACTTCACCTCCCGTTCTCGTTCAAATATCAACTAAAATGCCACGGCGCCATGACTCACATTTGCAAATAAACCTGCGGACCATAGTTCCAGTCGCGCGTAACGTCGAACGACCTATTTGAAAAAAAAAATGGGTGCAACACGAGAGCTTCCTAGGAAGTAACCCATCCTTGTACTACTTTCGCCAAAGCACACTTAACTGCGGAGTTCTGATGGGATCCGGTGCATTAGTGCTTGTATGATTGCACCTGTTTAATTTCGCGCTGCAAATACATACACTCCTTCTCCTTTCTTCCCCCTCCCGTCATTTGTTTCCTTGTGCGTGCGCATTGCACCTCCCATTCTCGTTCAAATATCAAGTATAATTCCACGGCGCCGTGACTCACATTTGCGAATAAACCTGCGGACCATAATTCAAGTCGCGCGTAACGTCGAAAGAATCATCTGCAAAAAAAAGGGTGCAACACGAGGACTTCCCAAAAAAATGGGTGAAATATAAGGACTTTGCAAGAGGTCACCCATCCTAGTACTACTCTCGCCCAAGCACCCATAACTTGCGGAGTTCTGATAGAATACATTGCATTAGTGCTGGTATGATCGCTCATGTTTTATTATGCGCTGCAAATACATACACTCTTTCTCCTTCCATCCCTGCTCCTGTCATTTGTTTCCTTGTGCGTCCACTCTGCATCTCTCCATCTCGTTCGAATATCAAATAAAATGCCACGGCACCGTGACTCACCTTTGCGAATGAACAAGCAATTCATAATTCCATTCGCGCGTAACGTCGAACGACCCATCCGAAAAAAAATGGGTGCAACACGAGTACTTCCGAGGAGGTCACCCATCCGAGTATTACTCTCGCCCAAGCACACAAAACTGCGGAGTTCTGATGGGATTCGTTGCATTTGTGCTGGTATGATCGCACCTATTTCATTTCGCGCTGCAAATACATACACTCCACGTTTCTTCCTCCTCCCGTCATTTGTTTCCTTGTGCCTGCGCACTTCACCTCCCGTTCTCGTTCAAATATCAACTAAAATGCCACGGCGCCGTGACTCACATTTGCCAATAAACCTGCGGACCATAGTTCCAGTCGCGCGTAACGTCGAACGACCCATTTGAAAAAAAAAATGGGTGCAACACGAGAACTTCCCAGGAGGTAACCCATCATTGTACTACTTTCATCAAAGCACACTTAACTTCGGAGTTCTGATGGAATCCAGTGCATTTGTGCTGAATGATTGAACCTTTTTCATTTCGTTCTGAAAATACATACACTCATTCTACTTCCCTCCCCCCTCCCATCATTTGTTTCCTTGTGCGTTCACAGTGCACCTCTCCTTCTCGTTCTAATATTGATTAAAATGCCCCTGCATCTTGACTCACATTTGCGTATAAACCAGCGAACCATTGTTCCAGTCGCGCATAACATCGAACGACCGTCTGAAAAAAAGTTGGTGCGACATGAGGACTTCCCAAGAGGTCACCCATCCGAGTACTACTCTCGCCCAAGCACACTTAACTGCGGAGTTCTGATGGGATCCGGTGCATTAGTGCTGGTATGATGGCACCTGTTTAATTTCACGCAGCAATACACTCCTTCTCCTATCTTCCCCCTCCCGTCATTTGTTTTCTTGTGCGTGCGCACTGCACCTCCCGTTCTCGTTCAAATATAAAGTAAAATGCCACGGTGCCGTACCTCATATTTGCGAATAAACCTGCGGACCATAATTCAAGTCGCGCGTAACGTCGATAGAATCATTTGCAAAAAAATCGGTGCAACACTCTCTTCCCCCTCCCGTCATTTGTTTTCTTGTGCGTGCACACTGCACCTCCTGCTCTCGTTAAAATATCAAGTAAAATGCCACGGCGCCGTGCCTCACATTTTTTAATAAACCTGCGGAATATAATTCAAGTCACGCTTAATTCAATAGAATCATCTGCAAGAAAATAGGTGTAACACGGGGACTTCCCAAGAAAATGGGTGAAATATAAAGACGTCGCAGGAGGTCACCCATCCTAGTAGTACTCCCTCCCAAACATCCTTAACTTGTGGAGTTCTGATAGAATCCGTTGCATTAGTGCTGGTATGATCGCTCATGTTTCATTCAGCACTGCAAATACATACACTCTTTCTCCTTCCTCCCCCCTCCCTTCATTTGTTTCTTTGTGCGTCCACTCTGTATCTCTCCTTCTCGTTCAAATATCAAATAAAATGCCCCGGTACCGTAACTCACCTTTGCGAATGAACTAGCGGGACATAATTCTATTCACGCGTAACGTCGAATGACCCATCCGAAAAAAAATGGGTGCAACACGAGTACTTCCCAGGAGGTCACCCATCTGAGTAACACTCTCGCCCAAACACACTTAACTGGGGAGTTCTGATGGGATCCGGTGGATTAGTGCTGGTATGATCGCACCTGTTTCATTTCGCGCTGCAAATACATACACTCCTTCTCCTTTCTTCCCCCTCCCGTCATTTGTTTCCTGGTGCGTTCACACTTCCCCTCTCCATCTCGTTCTAATATCAATTAAAATTCCCCTACGTCTTGACTCACATTTCGTATAAACCAGCGGACCATAGTTCCAGTCGCGCATAACGTCGAACGAACCATGTGAAAAAAAAAATGGGTGCAACACGAGAACTTCCAAGGAGGTAACCCATCCTTGTACTACTTTTGCTAAAGCACATTTAACTGCAGAGTTCTGATGGGATCCGGTGCATTTATTCTAGTATGATCGCACCAATTTCATTTCATGCTGAAAATACATACACTCCTTCTCCTTCCCTCCTCCCTCCCATAATTTGTTTCCTTGTGCGTTCACACTGCACCTCTCCTTCTCATTCTAATATCAATTAAAATGCCCCTGCTTCTTGACTCACATTTGCGTATAAACCAGCGGACCATAATTCCAGTCACGCGTAACGTCGGACGACCCGTCTGAAAAAAAATTAGTGCGACACGAGGACTTCCCAAGAGGTCACCCATCCGAGTACTACTCTCGCACAAGCAAACTTAACTGCGGAGTTCTCGTGGGATCCGGTGCATTAGTGCTGGTATGATCGCACCTGTTTAATTGCGCGCTGTAAATACATACACTCCTTCTCCTTTCTTCCCCCTCCCGTCATTTATTTCGTGGTGCGTTCACACTTCACCTCCCGTTCTTCTTCTAATATCAATTAAAATGCCCATGTGTCTTGACTCACATTTGCGTATAAACCAGCGGACCATAGTTCCAGTCACGCGTAAAGTCGAACGACCCATCTGAAAAAAAAATGGGTGCAACACGAGAACTTCCTAGGTGGTAACCCATCCTTGTACTACTTTCGCCAAAGCACACTTAACTGCGGAGTTCTGATGGGATCCGGTGCATTTGTGCTGGTATGATCGCACCCTGTTTCATTTCGTGCTGAAAATACATACACTCCTTCTCCTTTTCTCCCCCCTCCCATCATTTATTTCCTTGTGCGTTCACACTGCACCTCTCATTCTCGTTCTAATATCGATTAAAATGCCCCTGCTTCTTCACTCACATTTGCGTATAAACCAGCTGACCATAGTTCTAGTCGCGCGTAACGTCGAACGACCCCTTGGAAACAAAATTAGCACGACACGAGGACTTCCCAAGAGGTCACCCATCCGAGTACTACTCTCGCCCAAGCACACATAACTGCGGAGTTCTGATGCGATTCGGTGCATTAGTGCTGGTATGATCGCACCTGTTTAATTTCGCACTGCAAATGCATACACTCCTTTTCCTTTCTTCCCCCTCTCGTCATTTGTTTCCTTGTGCGTGCGCACCGCACCTCCCGTTCACGTTCAAATATCAAGTAAAATGCCACGGCACCATGACTCACATTTGCGAATAAACCTGCGGACTATAATTCAAGTCGCGCGTAACGTCGAAAGAATCATCTGCAAAAAAATGGATGCAACACGAGGACTTCCCAAGAAAATGTGTGAAATATAAGGACTTCGCAGGAGGTCACCATCCTAGTACTACTCTCGCCCAAGCACCCTTAACTTGCAGAGTTCTGATAGAATCCGTTGCATTAGTGCTGGTATGATCGCTCATGTTTCTTTCTGCGCTGCATATACATACATTCTTTCTCCTTCCATCTCCCCTTCCGTCATTTGTTTCCTTGTGCGTACACTCTGCATCTCTCTTTCTTGTTCTAATATCAAGTAATATGCCCCGGCACCGTGACTCACCTTTGCGAATCAACCAACGATTCATAATTCCATTCGCGCGTAATGTCGAACGATCCATCCGAAAAAAAATGGGTGCAATACCATTCCGAGGAGGTCACCATCCGAGTACTACTCTCGCCCTAGCACACTAAACTGCGAAGTTCTGATGGGATTCGGTGCATTAGTGCTGGTATGATCGCACTTGTTTAATTTCGCACCGCAAATACATACACTCCTTCTCCTTTCTGCCCCCTCCCGTCATTTGTTTCCTGGTGCATTCACACTTCCCCTCTCCTTCTCATTCTAATATCAATTAAAATGCCCCTGCATCTTGAGTCACATTTGCGTATAAACCAGCGGACCATAGTTCCAGTCACGCGTAACGTCGAACGACCCATTTGAAAAAAAAAATGGGTGCAACACGAGAACTTCCCAGGAGGTAACCCATCCTTGTACTACTTTCGCCAAAGCACACTTAACTACGGAGTTCTGATGGGATCTGGTGCATTTGTGCTGGTATGATCGCACCTGTTTCATTTTGTGCTGAAAATACATACACTCCTTCTCCTTCCCTCCCCCCTCCAATCATTTGTTTCCTTATGCGTTCACATTGCACCTCTCCTTCTCGTTCTAATATCGATTAAAATGCCCCTGCTTCTTGACTCACATTTGCGTATAAACCAGCGGACCATAGTTCTAGTCGCGCGAATCGTCAAATGACCCATCTGAAAAAATAAATCAGTTTAACACGAGAAATTCCCAGGAGGTAACCCATCCTTGTACTACTTTCGCCAAAGACCACTTAACTACGGAGTTCTGATGGGATCCAGTGCATTTGTGCTTGTATGATCGCACTTGTTTCATTTCGTGCTGAAAATACATACACTCCTTCTCCTTCCCTCCCCCTCCCATCATTTGTTTCCTTGTGCGTTTATACTGCACCTCTCCTTCTCGTTCTAATATCGATTAAAATTCCCCTGCTTCTCGACTCACATTTGCGTATAAACCAGCGGATCGTAGTTCCAGTTGTGCGTAACGTCTAACGACCCGTCTGAAAAAAAATAGGTGCGACACGAGGACTTCCCAGGAGGTCACCCATCCGAGTAATACTCTCACCCAAGCACACTTAACTGCGGAGTTCTGATGGGATCCGGTCCATTAGTGCTTGTATGATGGCACCAATTTAATTTTGCACTGCCAATCCATACACTCCTTCTCCTTTCCTCCGCCTCCCGTTATTTGTTTCCTTGTAGGTGCGCATTGCACCTCCCGTTCTCATTCAAAGATCAAGTAAAATGCCACAGCGTCGTGACTTACATTTGCGAATAAACCTGCAGACCATAATTCAAGTCGCGCGTAACGTCGAAAGAATCATCTGCAAAAAAATAGGTTCAACACGAGGACTTCCCAAGAAAATGGGTGAAATATAAGGACTTCGAAGGAGGTGACCTATCCTAGTACTACTCTCGCTCAAGCACCCTTAATTTGCAAAGTTCTGATAGAGACCGTTGCATTAGTGCTGGTATGATCACTCATGTTTCATTCTGCACTACAAATACATACACTCTTTCTCCTTCCATCCCCCCTCCCGTTATTTGTTTTCTTGTGCGTGCACTCTGCATCTCTCCTTCTCGTTCTAATATCAAGTAAAACGCCCCGGCACTGTGACTCATCTTTGCGAATGAACCAGCGGTTCATAATTCCATTCGCGCTTAACGTCGAATGACCCATCCGAAAAAAATGGGTGCAACACAAGGAATTCCCAGGAGGTCACCCATCCGAACACTACTCTCGCCCAAGCACACTTGACTGCGGAGTTCTGATGGGATCTGGTGCATTAGTGCTGGTATGATCGCACCGTTTTCATTTTGCGCTTCAAATACATACACTCCTTCTCCTTTCTTCCCCCTCCCGTCTTTTGTTTCCTGGTGCGTTCACACTTCACATCTCCTTCTCGTTCTAATATCAATTAAAATGCCCCTGCTTCTTGACTCACATTTTCGTATAAACCAGCGGTCCATAGTTCCAATCCCGCGTAACATCGAACGACCCATCTGAAAAAATAATGGGTTCAACACGAGAACTTCCCAAAAAAATGGGTGAAATATAAGGACATCACAGGAGGTCACCCATCCTAGTACTACTGTCGCCCAAGCACCCTTAACTTGCGGAGTTCTGATAGAATACATTGCATTAGTGCTGGTATGATCGCTCATGTTTCATTCTGCGCTGCAAATACATACACTCTTTTTCCTTTCATTCCCTCTCTCGTCATTTGTTTCCTTGTGCGTCCACTCTGCATCTCTCTTTCTCGTTCTAATATCAAATAAAATGCCCTGGCACCGTGACTCACCTTTGCGAATAAACCAGCGGTTCCTAATTCCATTCGCGCGTAACATCGAACGACCCATCCGAAAAAAATGGGTGCAACACGATAACTTTCCAGGAGGTCACCCATCCAAGTACTACTCTCGCCAAAGCACACTTAACTGCTGAGTTCTGATGGGATCTTGCAAATGAGTGCTAGTATGATCGCACCTGTTTCATTTTGCGCTGCAAATATATACACTCCTTCTCCTTTCTTCCCCCTCCCATCATTTGTTTCCTTGTGCGTTCACACTTCACCTCTCCTTCTCGTTCCAATATCAATTAAAATGCCCCTGCGTCTTGACTCACATTTGCGTATAAACTAGCGGACCATAATTCGAGTCGCGCGTAACGTCAAAAAACCCATCTGAAAAAAAAAATCGGTGCAACACGAGAACTACCCAGGAGGTAACCCATCCTTGTACTACTTTCGCCAATGCACACTTAACTGCGAAGTTCTGATGGGATCCGGTGCATTAGTGCTGGTATGACCGCAACTGTTTAATTTCGCGCTGCAAATACATACACTCCTTCTCATTTCTTCCCCCTCCCGTCATTTGTTTCCTTGTGCGTGGGCACTGCACCTCCCGTTCTCGTTCAAATATCAAATAAACTTCCACGGCGCCGTGACTCAAATTTACGAATAAACCTGTGGACCATAATTTAAGTCGAGCGTAACGGCGAAAGAATCATCTGCAAAAAAATGTGTGCAACATGAGGACTTCCCAAGAAAATGGGTGAAATATAAGGACTTTGCAGGAGGTCACCCATCCTAGTACTACTCTCGCCCAAGCACCCATAATTGCGGAGTTTTGATAGAATCCGTTGCATTAGTGCTTTTATGATCGCTCATGTTTCATTCTGCGCTGCAAATACATACACTCTTTCTCCTTCCATCCCCCCTCCCGTCATTTGTTTCCTTGTGCGTGCACTCTGCATCTCTCCTTCTCGTTCTAATATCAAGTAAAATGCCCCGACACCGTGACTAACCATTGCGAATGAACCAGCGGTTCATAATTCCATTCGCACGTAACGTCGAACGACACATCCGAAAAAAATGGGTGCAACACGAGGGCTTCCCAAGAGGTCACCCATCCGAGTACTACTCTCGCCCAAGCACACTTAACTGTGGAGTTCTGATGGGATCCGGTGCATTAGTGCTAGTATGATCGCACCTATTTAATTTTGCACTGCAAATACATACACTCCTTCTCCTTTCTTCCTCCTCCCGTCATTTGATTCCTTGTGCGTGCGCGCTGCACCTTCCGTTCTCGTTCTAATATCAAGTAAAATGCCACGGCGCCGTGACTCACATTTGCGAATAAACCTACGGACCATAATTCAAGTCGCGCGTAACGTCAAAAGAATCATCTGCAAAAAAATGGGTGAAATATAAGGACTTCGCAGGAGGTCACCCATCCTAGTACTACTCTCGCCCAAACATCCTTAACTTGCGGAGTTCTGATAGAATTCGTTGCATTTGTGCTGCTATGATCGCTCATGTTTCATTCTGCGCTGCAAATACATACACTCTTTCTCCTTCCATTCCCCCACTCGTCATTTGTTTCCTTGTGCGTGCACTCTGCATCTCTCCTTCTCGTTCTAATATCAAGTAAAATGCCCCGGCACCGTGACTCACCTTTGCAAATGAACCAGCGGTTTATAATTCCATTCGCGCATAACGTCAAACGACCCAAGTGAAAAAAAATGGGTGCAACACGAGGACTTCCTAGGAGGTCACCCATCCGAGTACTACTCTCACCCAAGCACACTTAACTGCGGAGTTCTGATGGGATCCGGTGCATTAGGGCTGGTATGATCGCACCTGATTAATTTTGCATTGCAAATACATTCACTCCTTCTCCTTTCTTTCCCCTCCAGTCATTTGTTTCCTTGTGCGTGCGCACCGCACCTCCCGTTCTCGTTTTAAATATCAAGTAAAATGCCACGGCGCTGTGACTCATATTTGCAAATAAACCTGCAGACCATAATTCAAGTCGCGCATAACGTCGAAAGAATCATCTGCAAAAAAATGGGTGCAACACGAGGACTTCCCAAGAAAATGGGTGAAATATATGGACTTCGCAGGAGGTCACCCATCCTAGAACTACTCTTGCCCAAGCACCCTTAACTTGCGGAGTTCTGATAGAATCCGTTGCATTAGTGTTGGCATGATCGCTCATGTTTCATTCTGCGCTGCAAATACATACACTCTTTCTCCTTCCATCCCCCCTCCCGTCATTTGTTTCCTTGTGCGTGCACTTTGCATCTCTCATTCTCGTTCTAATATCAAGTAAAATGCCCCGACACCATGACTCACCTTTCCGAATGAACCAGCTATTCATAATTCCATTCTCGCATAACGTCGAACGACCCATCCGAAAAAAAATTTATGCGACACGAGGACTTCCAAAGAGGTCACCCATCCGAGTATTACTCTCGCCCAAGCACACTTAACTGCGGAGTTAAGATGAGATTCGATGCATTAGTGCTGGTATGATCGCACCTGTTTAATTTCGCACTGCAAATACATACACTCCTTCTCCTTTCTTCCCCCTCCCGTCGTTTGTTTCCTTGTGCGTGCGCATTGCGCCTCCCGTTCTCGTTCTAATATCAAGTAAAATGCCACGGCGCCGTGACTCACATTTGCGAATAAACCTGTAGACCATAATTCAAGTCGCTCGTAATGTCGAAAGAATCATCTGCAAAAAAATGTGTGCAAGACTAGGACTTCCTAAGAAAATGGGTGAAATATAAGGATTTCGCAGGATGTCACCCATCCTAGTACTACTCTCGCCCAAGTACGTTTACCTGCGGAGTTCTGATAGAATCCGTTGCTTTAGTTCTGGTATGATCTCTCATGTTTCATTCTGCGCTGCAAATATATACACTCTTTCTCCTTCAATCCCCCCTCCTGTCATTTGTTTCCTTATCCGTGCACTCTGCATCTCTCCTTATCGTTCTAATATCAAGTAAAATGCCCCAGCACCGTGATTCACCTTTGCGAATGAACCAGCGGTTCATAATTCCATTCGCATGTAACGTCGAACGACCCATACGACAAATAATGGGTGCAACACGAGGACTTCCCAAGAGGTCACCCATCCGAGTACTACTCTCGACCAAGCACACTTAACTGTAGAGTTCTAATGGGATCCGGTGCATTAGTGCTGGTATGATCGCACCTTTTTTATTTTGCGCTGCAAATACATACACTCCTTCTCCTTTCTTCCCCTTCCCGTCATTTGTTTCCTGGTGCATTCACACTTCACCTCTCCTTCTCGTTCTCATATCAATTAAAATGCCCTTGTGTCTTGACTCACATTTGCGTATAAACTAGCGGGCCATAGTTCCAGTCGTGCGTGACGTCGAACGACCCATCTGAAAAAAAAAAGGGTGAAAGACGAGAACTTCCCAAGAGGTAACCCATCCTTGTACTACTTTCGCCAAAGCACACTTAACTGCGGAGTTCTGATGGGATCCGGTGCATTTGTGCTGGTATGATCGCGCCAGTTTCATTTCGTGCTGAAAATACATATACTCCTTCTCCTTCCCTCCCCCATCCCATCATTTGTTTCCTTCTGCGTTCACACTGCACCTATCCTTCTCGTTCTAATATCGATTAAAATGCTCCTGCTTCTTGACTCACATTTGCGTATAAACCACCGGACCATAGTTCCAGTCGCGCGTAACGTCGAATGACCCGTCTGAAAAAAAATTATTGCGACACAAGGACTTCCTAGGAGGTCACCCATCTGAATACTACTCTCGCCCAAGCAAACTTAACTGCGGAGTTCTTATGGGATCTGGTGCATTAGTGCTGGTATCATCGCACCTGTTTAATTGCGCGCTGCAAATACATACATTCCTTGTCCTTTTTTTCCCCTCCCATCATTTATTTCCTGGTGCGTTCAAACTTCACCTCCTGTTCTCGTTCTAATATCAATTAAAATGCTCCTGCGTCTTGACTCTCAATTGCGTATAAACTAGCGGACCATAGTTCCATTCGTGCGTAAAGTCGAACGACCCATCTGAAAAAAAAAATGGGTGCAACACGAGAACTTCCCAAGAGGTAACCCATCCTTGTACTACTTTCGTCAAAACACACTAAATTGTGGAGTTCTGATGGGATACAGTGCATTTGTGCTGGTATGATCGCACCTGTTTCATTTTGTGCTGAAAATACATACACTCATTCTCCTTCCCTCCCCCTTCCCATCATTTGTTTCCTTGTGCGTTCACACTGCACCTATCCTTCTCGTTCTAATATTGATTAAAAGGCTCCTACTTCTTGACTCACATTTGCGTATAAACCAGCGGACCATAGTTCCAGTCGCGCGTAACGTCGAACGACCTGTCTGAAAAAAATTAGTACGACACGAGGACTTCCCAAGAGGTCACCCATCCGAGTACTACTCTCGCCCAAGAAAACTTAACTGCGGAGTTCTGATGGGATCTGGTGCATTAGTGCTGGTATGATCGCACCTGCTTAATTGCGCGCTGCAAATACATACACTCCTTGTCATTTTTTCCCCCTCCCGTCATTTGTTTCGTGGTGCGTTCAAACTTCACCTCCCGTTCTCGTTCTAATATCAATTAAAATGTCCCTGCGTCTTGACTCACATTTGCGTATAAACTAACGGACCATAGTTCAAGTCGCGCTTAAAGTTGAGCGACCCATCTGAAAAAAAAATGGGTGCAACACGAGAACTTCCCAGAAGGTAACCCATCCTTGTACTACTTTCGCCAAAGCAAACTTAACTGCGGAGTTCTGATGGGATCCAGTGTATTTGTGCTGGTATGATCGCACTTGTTTCATTTCGTGCTGAAAATAAATACACTGCTTCTCCTTCCCTCCCCCCTCCCATCATTTGTTTCCTTGTGCGTTCACACTGCACCTCTCTTTCTCGTTGTAATATCAATTAAAATTCTCTTGCTTCTTGACTCACATTTGCGAATAAACCAGTGAACCATAGTTCCAGTCGCGCGTAACGTCGAACGACCCGTCTGAAAAAAAATTTGTGCAACACGAGGACTTTCCAGGAGGTCACCCATCCGAGTACTACTCTCGCCCAAGCACACTTAACTGTGGAGTTCTGATGGGATCCGGTGCACTAGTGTTGGTATGATCGCACCTGTTTAATTTCGCGCTGCAAATACATACACTCCTTCTCCTTTCTTCCCCCTCCCGTCATTTGTTTCCTTGTGCGTGCGCACTGCACCTCCCGTTCTAGTTTAAATATCAAGTAAAACGCAGCGGCGCCGTGACTCAATATGCGAATAAACCTGCAGACCATAATTCAAGTCGTGCGTAACGTCGAAAGAATCATCTGCAAAAAAATGGGTGCAACACGAGGACTTCCCAAGAAAATTGGTGAAATATAAGGACATAGCAGGAGGTCACCCATCCTAGTACTACTCTCGCCCAAGCACCCTTAACACATGGACTTCTAATAGAATACGTTGCATTAGTGCTGGTATGATCGCTCATGTTTCATTCTGCGCTGCAAATAAATAAACTCTTTCTCCTTCCATCCCCCCTCCCGTCATTTGTTTCCTTGTGCGTCACGCTGCTCCTCTCCTTCTCGTTCTAATATTGATTATAATGCCCCAGGTTCTTGACTCACATTTGCGTATAAACAAGCGGATCATAGTTCCAGTCGCGCGTAATGTCGAATGACCCGTTTGAAAAAAAATTGGTGCGACACGAGGACTTCCCAGGAGGTCACCCATCCGAGTAATACTCTCGCCCAAGCAAACTTAACTGCGGAGTTCTGATGGGATCCGATGCATTAGTGCTGGTATGATCGCACCTATTTCATTTCGCGCTACAAATACATACACTCTTTCTCCTTTCTTCCCCGTCCCGTCATTTGTTTCCTGGTGCGTTCACACTTCACCTCTCCTTCTCATTCTAATATCAATTAAAATACCCATGCGTCTTGACTCACATTTGCATATAAACAAGCAGACCTTAGTTCCAGTTGCGTGTAAAGTCGAACGACCCATCTAAAAAAAAAATAGGTGCAACACGAGAACTTCCCAGGAGGTAACCCATCCTTGTACTACATTCGCCAAAGCACACTTAACTGCGGAGTTCTGATGGGATCCGGTGCATTTGTGCTGGTATGATCGCGCCAGTTTCATTTCGTACTGAAAATATATACACTCCTTCTCCTTCCCTCCCCCCTCCAATCATTTGTTTCCTTGTGCGTTCACACTGCACCTCTCCTTCTCGCTCTAATATCGATTAAAATGCCCATGCTTCTTGACTCACATTTGAGTATAAACCAGTGGACCATAGTTCCATTCGCACGTAATGTCGAACGTCCCATCTGAAAAAAAATTAGTGCGACACGATGACTTCCCAGGAGGTCACCAATCCGAGTACTACTCTCGCCCAAGCACACTTAACTGCGGAGTTCTGATGGGATCCGGTGCTTTAGTGCTGGTATGATCGCACCTGTTTAATTTCGCGCTGCAAATACATACACTCCTCCTTTCTTCCCCCTCCCGTCATTTGTTTCCTTGTGCGTGCACACTGGACCTCCCATTCTCGTTCAAATATCAAGTAAAATGCAACGGTGCCGTGACTCACATTTGCGAATAAACCTGCGGACCATAATTCAAGTCATAAGTAACGTAGAAAAAATCATCTGCAAAAAAATGGGTGCAACACGAGGACTTCCCAAAAAAATGGGTGAAATATAAGGACTTCGCAGGAGGTCACCCATCCTAGTACTACTCTCGCCCAAGCACCCTTAACTTGCGGAGTTCTGATAGAATCCGTTGGCTGGTATGATCGCTCATCTTTCATTTTACGCTGCAAATACATACACTCTTTCTCCTTCCATCCCCCCTCCCGTCATTTGTTTCCTCGTGCGTGCACTCTGCATCTCTCCTTCGCGTTCTAATATCAAGTAAAATGTCCCAGCACCGTGACTCACAATTGCAAATGAACCAGTGGTTCATAATTCAATTCGCGCGTAACGTCGAACGACCCATCCAAAAAAAATTGGGTGCAACACGAGGACTTCCAAGGAGGTAACCCATCCGAGTACTACTCTCGCCCAAGCACACTTAACTGTGGAGTTCTGATGGGATCCGGTGCATTAGTGCTGGTATGATCGCACCTGTTTCATTTTGCACTGCAAATACATACACTGCTTCTCCTTTCTTCCCCCTCCTGTCATTTGTTTCCTGGTGCGTTCACACTTCACCTCACCTTCTCGTTCTAACATCAATTAAAATGCCCCTGCGTCTTGACTCATATTTGTGTATAAACCAGCGGACCATAGTTCCAGTCATGCACAACGTCGAACGACTCATCTGAAAAAAAAATGGGTGCAACGCGAGAACTTATCAGGAGGTAACCCATCCTTGTACTACTTTCGCCAAAGCACACTTAACTGCGGAGTTCTGATAGATATGTTGCATTAGTGCTAGTATGATCGCACCTGTTTCATTTCGTGCTGAAAATACATACACTCCTTCTCCTTCCCTCCCCCCTCCCATCATTTGTTTCCTTGTGCGTTCACACTGCACCTCTCATTCTCGTTCTAATACCGATTAAAATTTCCCCGCTTCTTGACTCACATTTGCGCATAAACCAGCGGACCATAGTTCCAGTCGCGTGTAACGTCTAACGACCCGTCTGAAAAAAAAAATGTGTGCAACACGAGAACTTCCCAGGAGGTAACCCAACCTTGTACTACTTTCGCTAAAGCACACTTAAATGCGGACTTCTGATGGGATCCGGTGCATTTGTGGTGGTATGATCGCACCTGTTTCATTTCGTGCTGAAAATACATACACTCCTTCTCCTTCCCTCCCCCCACCCATCATTTGTTTCCTTGTGCGTTCACACTGCACCTCTCCTTCTTGTTCTAATATAGATTAAAATGCCCCTGCTTCTTGACTCACATTTCCGTATAAACCAGCGGACCGTAGTTCTAGTTGCGCGTAACGTCGAACGACCCGTCTGAAAAAAAATTGGTGCGAATAAACCTGCGGACCATAATTCAAGTCGCGAGTAACGTAGAAAAAATCATCTGCAAAAAAATGGGTGCAACACGAGGACTTCCCAAGAAAATGGGTGAAATATAAATACTTCGCAGGAGGTCACCCATCCTAGTACTACTATCACCCAAGCACCCTTAACTTGCGGAGTTCTGGTAGAATCCGTTGCATTAGTGCTGGTATGATCGCTCATGTTTCATTCTGCGCTGCAAATACATACACTCTTTCTCCTTCCATCCCCCCTCCCGTCATTTGTTTCCTTGTGCGTGCAGTCTGCATCTCTCCTTCTCATTCTAATATCAAGTAAAATGTACCAGCAAGAAGATTCAATCGGGCGACGAATTCTTACGTGGTCCAAGGAAATTCTTCCCAATATGGAATGAGTAAAGAATCAAGCTACAAGTCTCGATCTATACTGGGTTTTTGTCTTTCTTTCGGTTTCATTGATAGCAGAAGACCCTTACTCTATAGGGGCGCTAGCGCTTTACTAATATAATCTCAAGTAAAGGGGCTTGAAAAACGTAATAGGCTGCTACTCTAGGCTCGCTTCGCTTCTTCAAGCTCCGCCCCTTATTTCAAACTAAAGAGCTAACGCGCCAACTATTATTTAGTAAAGCAACCTTTCGCACTAGGCGCTCATGTTTTTTGTCTGGGCGGAAGCTGCCGGCAGGGCTTGTTTAACCGGATACACGGAATTGGGATCTCTCTCGGATGCAACTATTTCTATCGGGAAAGCCTCGCTTATTCAAAGGGCTGATTCTTTAGAACCCTTTTTTTTGCTTATGCTTAAATCACTAAGCCTTTGTAGGAGCGGCGGGATGATGATGAGTATATAAATCAATTAAAACCAAAAAGAGGAACCACAATGAACAGGACGACAGAAGTTACACAAGAATATGACCATAGATATCAGCATGAGGTTTTAGTATATGCACTGTGTCAATACCAATGCTTGTGTGGAATGCTACGGACGAGTTCAAAAAAGAGTATAGCCCAGCTCGAGTATACGAGAAAGTGGGCAGCATCCCAGATCTGCTAGGGCTTTAATCCAATGGGTTTGGATGTTGGTGAGGGAGCTGATCTCTGTTCTGGATGGTAGGTTCTTTCTTCGAAGTGCTATACACCACTGCCTGGGGCTTTCTCTCTCTGCTCTCATTGCCCCCTATTTGTAAAGTGCCATTCTTTCCTCAGCGCGGTCTGGGCCTTTCTGAGTTAGGACAGGCATCAGGTTGTCTCCTCTAGTCGCTGGTCTGCTTGCTCGTATTGGTTCCGTTTAGGCCTTCATCTTTACCGGTTATATAATAGGGTTCCATCCTTTCTGTATTCGCCCTCTGAATCTGGCTGATTTTTCAGTTCTGACTTGGTGATTGCTATGATTGATATAGAAGGTGGTCTTTTGTGGATAGTGATTCTCATTAGGAAAGGCCTCATGGAATGGCCTTGGAGAAGTGGTTGTGCTTGGTAAGGCGCCTACTCCCCTACTAATCAAAGGCTTCCACCTCGAGTATTTGACAAAATCAACGGTTGAAAGACTAATCATGCTTACTTGTGGCAATCATGTCAATTTGGGATCAGGAGCGTGGACCGGTTGGCCTCTTCTCTGGATGCAGACCTGGATCTCAAGCAAGCAGTGATGAGTGAGACAGGTGCAAGCTCATGGAGCAAGGAGGGCGAGAAAGAGCAGAAGCAGCAGCACTGCCCACCGCAGAAAGAATAAAAAAGCCGCGGATTCTTGTGTCGTCCATCACTCTGCATACAACGGTGGGGAAGGGCTATGTTTAGTATAAACATGCGATCTTTATTGTCTAATAGAACAAACACTAATACCTTAATTGAGTCGGTCAAAATCAAATCTGTTTATCAAAGCGCTTCTCTAATTGCTCAAGACATCTCTTTTCAATTGAGGAACAAAAGAAGATAATTTCATTCCATTTTTAGTCAAATAATGAAGAATATTCAATTAGTAATGAAAAAGGGGGTTGAGGGGATCCGTATATGTTGTTCCGGTCGAAGTCTACCCGCCTATGCTAGATGGGATTGGATTCAATTAACGGATTCCCATTGCCTCCTAGATCCACTGGGCGAGTGGAAGACATTGAGAAGGACTTCACATCCCTTGCAGGGCTTTGAGGTTTTAAACTTGGTTGTGCTCCGCCGATTGACAGATTCCTGGAAAGAAGAAGAAGGCCTTTAGGCGGAGGATTGTACCTGGAAATGGAAGGTCTGCCCCTTCTTTTTCTATTTTTGATTAGAGGCTTGCCTATTTCTTTCTTCTGTTTTCATTCGATGCCATATTCCTTATTAGATTAGATGTAACTTCCTTTAGTTTAGCAGCTCCGGTATCGGTAGCATTCACAGCTGATTCAATAGCTGCTGATTCTTGAACTTCCCCTTCTTCCTTAAAAAGTGAAATCGTCCGCTGAAGGCCTAGAGAGGAACAACCCCAGACGTGAAAACCACTCGAAAAGCGAATCTATTTCAATCTATAATCCCAGACGCGACAGCAACCTAAAACGCGATATTCCTTGGGACTTGGGATCAGACATCGGTACCCCATCTCAATCCCAAATCGTCTGGTAGTGGGAAAGATTTGGGTATTCTCTCGAAGGTCAAAATCGTCTGCTGTCAAAAGCTATTAGGGTAAGAGCTATTGGGGATCCATTCTCTGACTATTTTATATGTCACTTCGAAGCAGTAAGCGCATCTATCTCTTTTCATTTCCTGTCTTTGTTAGTAGTAATGTTCTTTTCCTATACAAGGGAAAGCCTGACTTTGATTCCATTTTTCTTATTCCAACCCTTTTCGTCACAAGAATCAACCCCTTCTCTTCCTTAGTGGCACAAGCTTCCTTTTCTATTCCCCCTAGTCCTTAATATATGGATCCAGAGTAGAGGAGCACATAGATCTAAGGAGAGAGTCAGTTAAAAATGGCTTTTTCATTCATAAGGGGCGTATCGATCTACAAGCGATTCTTTTAATGCCCTAGGCCTTCGACGAGTTAGCAGGGCTGTCAGCTATCACCCTATTTTGTATCTCTCTTCTGCCTATTAGTGGTGAAAGCGGAATCCAATGCCTGTAGAAGGAAAGAGCAAATTGCAATTCCTAGTGTTAGCATGCCCTTTGTGGAACTTTTTCAGTAAGATGAACGAGGAAGGGAATTCTTCGATCTCAAGCCAAGCCAGAACTAGCCATTGGATTTTCATGCCCATATGAGATGAGAAGCCGATCTTATTCACCGACATTCAACTCGAGGACAACGTTTACGCTAAGAATTGATGGCATGAATAGGCAGCTAGAAAGAATCCCCCGCTTGAGAAGAAGGAGCTATTGAATCAATCAGCTGTGAACGAATCGGATGTTGCAAGAAGAAGCTCTTGGTTGGAGGAAGAAACTTACATTACATACTTCTTTCCTGCTCTTCTAGTTAGCGCGTAGTGGGCCCCTCACTTGCCTGAAAGCCAAGAAAGAGTGCCTCACGCCCACTGAAAGCTGGGGAAGGAAGTGAGATGGTTTTTTACGATTATGGGGTATGCTTTGTCCATCTAATTGGCTTAAGCATCCAATTACTCGACCGTAGGGAGAGGGACAGGAAAGCTTTTAAAGAGCATTCTTCTCCCCCTTGCTAAAGAAATTTCTCGAGAGTTGGATCTTCTGCCACATCTCCTGAGCTTTTTATGTCAGCAAGTTACCCGGTACGAGCTCCGAAATCGATAATTCTTGGCCATTCCTATATTAAGTTAAGCTTTCGCATCGAGAAGATAAATGTAATCCGAAAAAAGCCTATTATTAAAGGGAAGCAAGCCCAGATGGCACTGAATCGGATGATGAACCTTTCCTCAGCTCATGAGCTTCCTTTCGCCACTTCCTTCCCTCGAGTTAGAAGAGATCGTCCTGGCTAACGCCCTTACGACAAGAGAAGAAATGGTACTGCAGTCGTGAGCAAGAACCGATTCATTAACATCTCGCTAAAGCCCTCTCCTCAGCTTACTGAACTGGGTTGGTTAAAGAACTTTCTTTCAAGTCCCTGAGGCACATCGCTTCCGTCTCTTTAGGTAGTTTTTAAAGTACAGATAGACGAGAACTCAAGGAGGGGTTCGTTTGAACAGGCATTCATCAACAATGGAACTATAATCCATGAGATATGTAACATAATACTCCCTCTGATTGATTCCGTACTACAGGCGTAGTGTATCTCGCAGGAACCAACTACTAGTGGGAAGGTAACCTGGGCGTGCGGTGATACTAAGGAAGAGGTACTCAAAAGCAGTTTTGAAGTATGTCAATGCAGGTTTAGCGTAGCCCAGCCTGCACATGGTCAGGCCCCGTTTAGGGAAGGGTATACGCATATCCAACTACGACCTGCCCGCAAGAGCCTGCAGCGAGGGTTAACTGAGGGTAGAGGCGGTACAGGGCGCACTCAAGTGATTTGATCCTTAGTAGGGCAGAGCAGAGCTCCCTATTCTATTTATTAGAGAGAAGACAAGATAGTTAAAGCAAGCAGTCGACTCATTAGCTCGCTTACTTGAATCATAGTCAGGGACTATAGTCAGTGCGGTAATAAAAGAAAGATTCAGATTGCTCTAAGGCTTACTAGTCCTTAGCAGAAAGAAAGAGACTATTTAAAATGAGGTTTTTTCTTTTATGTGAGTGCTGCTACCTTAATTCTTCCCTTTCTCCTTAAATTAAGTAAGCGAGTGCGCAGGTCAGCTTCCTTCTTCAAAAGACTAGTTGGCATAGGACTCTAAGGTACATTGAGCTACCCACTTCGATCCATTTTGAAGGCCTATTTCTTCTTTTTTTTATTTATTCGAATCCAAAGGTGCCTTTCCCATCAGGCTTTTTGTAACCCCATTAGCGTCTGTGAGAGTGGCTTCCTACTTTCCCAAGAAGAAAGACTTTCATGCTACCCATATATTCCACCACCCGCCCTGGTAATGGCCTTTCGCCCAAAGCATCGGACATGGCTTCGTATCTACTTACTGAGAAAGGCAAGATCGAGGATTGAATCATCTCATCTGGCGCGCAGTCATCATATTCACGCCTTCTTTGAAAAGAATGAATAATTGGGATGAATTTCATATATCATACTTGACTTTTTAGTTCTTATAAATGATTGAAGAAAGGAAAGCCTCTTCTAGGCCAGCCCTTCATTTCATCTCTTTCCCCCTCTCCATACATCCCACATCTATCCTATCTCTGCTTCCGACTCAATCGAATCTCTATAAAAATAGATAGATAATGAAAGTAGTCAATGTGGGCATCACAAAGGAAGGACGCTTTCCAAGGCGAATGGAAGCCGGTCCTACCAAAGAAAAGGCCATAGGGACGTCTGTGAAAGGACAAATGGAATAAGGGATAGCAGCGAGCTCCGCAATAAAAACGAAGGCTAGTCTTTATAATAACTAGTATAGCCCATCTATTTCTGAATGATATCATTCACCAGACCCCCCTCCCGTAGGGACTTTCATCATACGGGTGAGAATCGGTAGATAAAAAGATCTTGATACGAAAGACGGAGAACTACTTGGTCCAAGAGGAGGCCGGGATACGCTTTTTTTGTTATGCCTCAGGTTCTCAATCATCGAATTGGGCCCAGCATCCATATTTCTTCGAGATGGCAAAAAAAAACTCTTGATCTGGTTTAAAACAAGCCTTTCTATGCTATGGACGGACTTATAAATAAGCAAAAGGGGCAGACGCAAGAACCATTCCTATATCCCCAGGATCAAGTATTGAATCCAAGAACCATAGATCAAATAGAAAGAGAAAGTTTACATCGATGCCTTCTCTCAGAACTGAACATATAAACTTTGCTATGCGGAGATGGGACGAGAGAATCTTCTCTTTGATGCCAATTTAGAGGGAGTTGTAAAGCCCTTCCTCGTTCACTAGTCACGCTAGTGCTTTGCAACGCAAAAGAATCTCTCTTTTGAGAAGAATTCATTCCTCAAAGTGCTTTCAGAGTTCGACGGTGCGTAGCCTTACTCCGCTTAGAGAGACTGATTCTTGCTCAGGGAGTTCCTTCTATATGCAAATTCAGACTTTTCTCCCTTCCCTTGCTGGCCTTTCCTATTCTATTTGAGCCCTATTTAGTGCTTGACTTGAGAAAAAGGGTGGAGCTACCTTTTCCTCTTCGCCCGCGCGTCGGTTCTCGGACTATTCCTTGTAGAATGAAGTCCCCGTAGTCAATTCCAGCTATGTGGATACTCATTCTAAACCACATGGGACCCTCTGACGCGAGGTTACCGGCCATCTCGATACTCAAAAGATTACGAGACTTTTCCCCCCACTCCACTTTCCTCGTCCTGAATTCCACCAGATACTGTGCAAGGGAGGTGTCCGGGTTCCCTTTACGAGGCAGACAAGGTTCAGGTGTGCATCCAATGATCCGGTTCAACTCGCTAGCCTAAGTGTCCACGGATAGAGTGAAGATGAGGATAAGCCCACCAAAAACCTATCATAGATGCGGGTACATTAGAGATTCGAAGGGAGTGCCTCTAGCCTTTATCTTCTAGATCAACTCTATAACGCAAGGAAAGGAGATGGAGGAGCCATTAATATTAATATGGACCACCTTTCCCCCTACACGGGAAGCCACCACGACAAAGCTTTCGGGCCAAAGAAATATGATTGATGTTTTCATTCTAGAAATCCACTCCCATATCATTGGACTCAAAAATCGATCGCTCATTTCCTCCTATGGCCTATCTTGCGGCAAGGCCCCCTATTTAATTAAAGTAAGGGTGTCAAGCTATAATAACCTGAAGGTCCACCCGCCTACTCAAACTCAAGAAATCCTAGACCAGTTGATTGAGCTCAATCCCTTAACTAATATAATAGAAAAGAGAGGCAGATGCTATCGGTAGAAAAAGTCTTCCTTACTGGCTACGATGGAGAGATGATCTTAAGCTAAAGCATATAGACCCACCCGAAGCAGGGGCAAGGGGCAAAGCAAGAGCATATCTTCCATCTCGAAATGGTGATTGAGATCCACGAAGCTATAAGCACCGGAGCGAGCACCAATATCACTTGAATTTTAAGGAGCAGAAAGACCTGGAAATGTTACAAGTTGCTCTTTTTGCGAAATACATTTGAAGGTGGTCGATGCCCCTGTTATTTTGACCATAGGAAGTCCTGGCCATGTCATAAAAGGCAGAAATGGCTATACCGGTGAAATAGAATATGTTACCCTATTTGATCTTTTGCGGACCTTATGACCCCACCCTGAACCGCCCATAATCGGTATCATACATAGCCGGTGCTCACTAAAACCCACCCATTTCCCTGGATCTGCATATTCAGGGTCTTCGTAGGTTTCGTCTCTATCTTTAGATTCGGCAAATGGTGACTCTTCTACAGGTACGGATGAGGCTTTAGCCTCTGTTGGATGCTGAGAATTTGGATTCATATGATTTGGCGGATGAAAGAGCTTATTCGAATGCAAAGGGATAGCCTTGCTAATAACTTACCTCTCCTTACCGACAGCTAGGAGTGCTGCTACGCTAACTGGCTCTACTAAAGCAGGGAAGAACTAAGACATTGAAAGACGTTCCCTTAGTGCTTCCATCAAGCGAAGCACTAGACTCACTATACAGGAGAACACCTAAAGGAACTATTCCTACTTCATTCAACTCAGATAAGCTAATCTAATTCTCTCGGATCAATCCTCGATCTCAGGTATACCCTATTCTCATATAGATAGAGATGAGATTCCTTTTGAATCCGTATCCGTGCATGCTTCATAAAGAACATAGTATCACTCCCCTCTCGTCGTTAACCGAACACAGCCCGGGTTTCTTTTCTATCTCGGGTAAGGTCCTTGGCTCGGTCATCATCAACAAAGTGGCGATAGTAGGGTCTGCGTCAAATGAAAAGAAAATAGCATTGGCCCTTTTTCATGCTTATATCGCCACTTCGACACCGTTCATGGGCATTCATTTGACAGCGTTATCGGGTGAGATAATGATAGGAAATGCCCATACAAGAAGTTGACCTTCCAGAATTAATATAATTTATAATGAATATCTTGAATATCAGCAGTGATAGATATTGTTCTTTTGGGTCAGAAAATTGGAGAACTTCCAGCTATCAAGGAGACGAAAAGCTTCTTCTGATTTTGATCTGACTTCCTTCATCATGGAAGGTAAGAAATTGCTTACTTAAAGGGCTCGACCAATCTGCTTTGTTATCAGATAAGGAACATATTTTGAGCGAGCCCCGACTAATAATCGAAAGGGCTGAAGTAGCTTGCTTGTCCCTTTCTAGTAAGACGGTCATCCTCATTCCGGTTGAGGAAAATCAGAATCATGCTACTTTTTTCTTGTTATTGAGAGAGTGGTATTCTCCGCCCCTGTCAAATAAAGTAGAGGGAGAGAACTGAAAGAGAGAAGGAAAAAGAGCAAAGGATTAACAAGTCTAATGGGAGAAGAATGGCTGAGACCTTGACTGCCTTTGAGACAAAGATAACCCAAGCGGTCTAACCCCCGGGGCGGACCCCAACCGAAAGGCACTAGATGGACTAACGGCAAGCGAGATAAAGAAAGCAGCTGGCCCTATGTGTAAAACCTTGCCACGAGAGAGTCTTTCTCTAATGAGAATAAAGACAGTTTTTGGGCAAGACAAGAAAGGAACTCGCCCTTTGATACCAAGGGATAAGAGCTGATTGCTGGCAATGACTTGGTGAAGGGAATCTATGAGAAAAGGTTCTCGAAACGGGTTCCGACCGACGCGGAGCCAACGAGTTCAGTCGAATAGTGTAACGAGTCTAAGGGCGGGATAAAGCTTCAAAGGAATGGACGGGCGTAGGCTTAATAGTGAACGCAGACCCCCCTGCTACTAGCTTATAGATAGTTGATTAATGACTTAAAAGACAGATGCTGAGAGAAACTGTTAGACTTCTTTATTGTGTTGCGAAGAGAGATCGAAGACAAAGATTTTCTGACGCAGTGCAGGCACTGGATGAAAAAGACAGAGAAGAGAACAAGCCACCTCCGGGGCATACCTCAATGAGCACCAATCTCCCCCAGTAAACATCTATCCGCACGAAACCGACCTCCGACCTATAAAAAGAAAAAGCAAAATGCAAGAAAGGAAAATGAAAAAGATGCTTTGGGAGTGTCGATGTAGACTCCTTCCACGAATTATTGAAAAAGCCATCTTCCTATCAAGGTTAAGGAGTCAACTGAGCATCTCAGCGGCGGGATTGAATACCCGGATCAAATCAGAGTTCACGCCGCCCGCCCTGAACAAATAGGAGGCGTGGGCCACAGGTCGCACATAAGCCGCCGGGTCGCACGACAGAAGAACACCTAACATACAGATGCACACTCCTCCATGTGAAATATTCTTCTTCATTGGAGCCTTTTGGTAGTAGTCGTGACCAACAGCCATAGCCATCAGCTGTCGGCTCGTTGGTAAGGCGAGAGCTTCAAGTCTGATTTCTGGTGGCACACCCCCCACACAAGCACCATCCGACGAAGGGGGGACGGGGAAAGCTACAGGCCCAAAACCTTCGACCCCTCTTTCTAAATGGGGGTGCCCAGAGCACCTCATCTTGTCATTTCGTCCTTGCTCATTCCCGTTAGGCCGAAGTCTTTAGCCTTTCCTTCTCTGTGCCCGCTCACGCTTTGCTGACCTATCTCGTGGTAAAAAGAAGAAAGTACGAAAGAATAGTAAACAGAGCACACCGCAGAAAGATTCTAAATATGAGAAGTCCCCCTTGGATTCGAGAAGAAGGAAATGAAGAACGGGAATGAAACAAAATGAGGCCACACCGTGACTGGAAGAACCAATAACCTTTTAGATGACTCTTTCTCAGTTCAAAGCAGAGATGGGACTACTTTTATTGCAAGCAAACCGATAAACTGTCCAATTCAGTTAGACAATGATCTTCTACGAAGCTTATAACTAACCCGTTCCTCACCCTACTTCAAGGACACGAGCATGCTTACTGTACCTTACCCTTTCTTGTCTTACCGCTGTCTCGGCTCTGGGCTGGCTGTCAGACTCTATCCAACTCCTTGAGTGAGGTCTCAAGGCTCTTTGAACTCTTATTTGGTATCTTATCTACAAAAAAAAGCCGAGGTCCTTTCCCGATTCTTCCACGCCAAGGCGGATAGAGTATAAAACAAAAGGATGAGGTCCATATAAAAGAAAGGTTTCTTTATGTTCATTCGCTCTTCTCTTCTCGCGTAACAGCATACCGGAAAAAAAGAGAGAATGTTCAGCCATGAGTGACTGCCCTCCAACTTGTAGAACTCATTTTGAAAGCTTACCCACAGTGGAGAGCCATGCCGAAAGGTACGATTGGCCATAGTAGTAGTATCAGAAGGGAATTTCCTTCTTTCTTCACACCCAACTATCTCCGAGAAAAGCATACGTTTTCCTACCTCATTCATTTACAGGAAAGAAGAGCTAACCGTCCTTTCCTTCTTCTTGCTTAACGTAAGGCTTGCTGCTACCTCCCATTCCTTCTCAGGGGGGAATCTAGATTGGACTTTGATTCCATCTCTTTCTCTCTTCTCTACATTGGGTTTCCAAAAGGGTTCTACCACAGTCGACCGTTAGGTAGAGCATTTCATAAAGTTTTCAGTCTGACGTCCGGTGTTCCCGAAAGAAGGAAATTCCCTTCTAATACTACTAATATGGCCAATCGTACCTTTCGGCATTTCTCTCCACTGTGGGTAAGGATAAGGTAATGGAATTGATAGAGAAATTGAGAAACCTAGGTAGGATAGAAGAATTGATAAAGGGAATAGAGATGATGATAGAGATCATATTGAGAAAGAGCAAAATTCTGTACAGGTACAACTCTTATTTAAACAAAGTCAAAAAAATGCGATCTTTGTTGTATAATAGAACATACACTAATACCTTAATTGAGTCGGTCAAAATCAAATCTATTTATCAAAGCGCTTCTCCGATTGCTCAAGACATCCCTTTTCAACTGAGGAACAAAAGAAGATCATTTCGTTCCATTTTTAGTCAAATAATGAAGAATATTCAATTAGTAATGAAAAAGGGGGTTGAGGGGATCTGTATATGTTGTTCCGGTCGATTAGAAGGTGCAAAAATAGTGAGAATTGAATGCGAAAAGTATGGAAAAGTCTCTCGTAATGTATTTAACCAGAAAATCGATTATGCTCCTACGGAAGTATCTACTCGTTACGGAGTCTTAGGTGTTAAAGTGTGGATTTCATATAGTTAAACAAAAAGGGACGTGCTATATTTGAAACGTACGAAATATAGTAAATATCGTAAAGGCAGATGTAGTAGGGGTTGCAAACCGGACGGTACAAAACTTGGTTTTGGAAGATATGGCACTAAAAGTTGTAAAGCTGGTCGTCTTTCATATCGAGCCATTGAAGCAGCACGTCGGGCTACAATCGGACAATTCCATCGTGCTATGAGCGGACAATTTCAAAGAAATGGTAAGATATGGGTAAGAGTTCTCGCAGATCTCCCTATTACCGGGAAACCTACAGAAGTCAGAATGGGATGGTGTGAGTTTGTCAAATGCTCGACAAGCCGCTACATTAGCGGCGCATAAATCATGTTTGTCAACCAAGTTTTTTCAATGGTCGTAACGTCATTTTTTAGTGCGGAGAGCCAAGATTCAAAAAAATTAGGTGAAGTGTTTCTTCCTGAACGACGGAAGTGGAAAGACACTAAGGGAGAGGGATATACTCCTTTCTTTTTATAATCGCTGAAATAGTACGACAAACCTTTTTGTTCCAGGCGTACTACTCAGATATGTCTCGATTTATTAAAGCCGACCGAGTTTAGAAAGTGATAGTTGTAAGAATAAATAAGAAAGAAAAGAGCTAAGATTCAAGAAAGGAAGCTTTATGGGAGAAAGGAGAAAAAGTATGTATCTGGGGGTGGGGCTATGTATGTAGAAAGGGATTAGTCTCTATCCATCCGGATACTCACGTAGGCTACCAACTAAGTCAATTCAGGTAGTGTCTAAATAACAATGAAGCAAGAGTAAGCCAACAAGCTCAAAGATGAACAGTTAGTTGGTGAGCTAGCTGCATTTCTTGTGAGTCGACCTACGCACGGATAGGCAACGGGTAAGATCGACGCGAGGGCCACATACGTACATCAGCCACATGTGTATAGTGCGGTTAGCAGGTGAGGGCAGCGAGTTGAGTAAGTCTTGTCAACAATGCTTCGAACAACTAAATACTAACACACTGTTCACTTCTGTACTTCTCCACTGCCAAAACATAATGACTTCTGCAATTCATACTGGCATACATGAAAGACGAGCGAAAAATGATGAATTTGCCTTAAAAGCTCGTGGGCCTCGACCGATGGTCGTTCCTAGGCCCAGTCAACCACTTATGATGACTTCACCCTTACCTACCAGTGTTGGAGCCTCTCCTGCCGATGTCACCACTGGTTCAGGTACTTTCACCAATACTTGAGCCAGCACCTAGCTATGCCCATGTCGTAGCTTCTGCGGCTACGAGGAACCTCCGGAGCCCGGATATTGAAAAGGATCTGTTATTGTCCATGCCCTAGCCATTGCTTCCGCTGGATCAATGGGATCCCAATCTCGATTTCCTAGGTATGCTTGCCCTGTTCAGTAACTGAAGCTACTTGTTCTCTTTCACTACACCAAACCCACGAACTTTCACCCAAACGCATACAGTTGATTCCACAGGTACCACGGGCATGCTACTAAGAATATCTATTGGACTTTGCAAAACTTATTGCCTTACCTACTGGAGGAAGAAAAAAAGAACTTAGCTGGTTTTTTTGTCGAAAATCGGAAGAACCTGAGAATATTCAAGGACTCGTTACCCGGCTGGGTAAAAGCAATAGCACAGAGGCTCTGCAGCAACAGGAGCCACAAAGACGATTATAGAAAGATACCAGGATTATACTCAAACAATAGCAGCGGTACTCTCCGAAGTCAGCCCTAAAAAGAAAGGTGCTACACTAATTGTAGTAAGCAGAACAGGGCCTCGGCCCCAGATGCTATGGAAGACCTTTCCTTCCTTGCCAAGGGTAGCTGCTCGACCAAGCAACCAATTTCTACCCTAAAACGCAGCTACTCACCTGGGAGAAATTCCTGCTCAAATCCCAATCCTAGACTTTTTCTCTTCTACGCCGTACGGTTTAAGGGCTTAGAGAGACCGGAGTAGGTAATTAGTCGAAGCAAGGAAATGAGGCTTCTGGTTCAGCTGGCTGGTCTCAAGGTCTGCAGATGCTTTCGGGAAGAAGAGGCCGAGGTCTAACTATACGCTCTATATGATATGCGTAGACATCGACAATTAACATTGCCTTACCTTTAGGTACATTCTTCTGGCAAGAAGTGAAATACAAACCCTCCCACCGGACACCCTTTAGGCTCGATTCGATGCCAAAGGAGGGCTCTTTATTGCCCTACTGTTCTGGTTGAACTAGGCTTTTGGCTGAACTACCACCTTCTTCCAGTAGTCTTAGCTAATCTGCTTCCTGCCTGATCGGTGCTGACTGACTGTTCTTGCTTGTCTTGGGCCTGCACTTCAATTCCATTTCAAAATAAGCAATCGGCTTAAGCCAATCGACGTAAAAGAATGAAGGATAGCTTTTCCTTTCGGGTAGACTGACCAAGCAAGGGATAGCAATAACTAAAGCTTTGATACCTAAATGAAATTCACCAGACCGAACCAATTCGTGTTACTTCGTCTGCACTGGTTTGTACATGAATGCGTGAGTTATACCTAGTACTCAGTAAATTATAGACTACTTCAAATCTTCATTTTCGAGAGGGATGATCAACTCCGCAAATATCGATCGAAACTTGAACCCTTGTATAGGTATGCAATTTAAGAAAGCACAACAATTGAAATAGGTAGTCCGTATTGGTATCAGATCTATTCCCATGTTCCGATCTTTCCATTTTGTTTACCAATTTCTTGGGTAGAGTCTCCCAACTATATTTGAAAATGGATTGGTTATCCATAAAGATAAAGAAAGCTTTCCTGTAGTTCCGCTTCTTACTCTAAAAATGAAGAAAGACTTGTCTACAATCATTGTTGGGAAGGTCCAACCAAGAAAGGCATGGGTTGGGCGTCCATGTCACAGAACCTTTCTTCTAGCCAAGAATCTCATTATTGATCGAATCGGGCAATTCATTAGCAAATTAGAAATCCACCGTTTTAACACACAGAAAAGAAACCTAGAAAAGAGGAAGAGTCACTAAGATAAGAGCCAAATAAGCAAGCAAGAAGGAGAGGCTAGAAAAGGCGAGGCAAGGGGCTCTCCATCTGACGAAAGATTGTGTCCAGGATCTAGTAATCTAAGCCTTGCTTCTTCTGGTCGGCTCGTATTAGCCTGTGCTTTATTACTATTACAGGTAGTCATTCCATTCCCCCCGTTCCTTTAGTCTTTTCAACAGTACTTGAATATGAAGTCGCGGTCATGTCTCACCCCCCCAGTCTAGTGACCGCTTCCATCTTTCTTTCGAATTTCATCAGTTCCAGGCTCAAGTGCCTCCTCATCCATCTTCATTCCAAAGGCGAACATTTCCATTGAGTGACTGTAACTGCTATCTATGGTTTACAGTCAATAGTTCTTAACCAACCCTTTCTTGGGGAGCTTTATAAAGCTTTAAGAGAGAATAGGGAGTAAGGGGGACCTTCGCTTCATTATTAATTTGACCCAGACCCGCTTTCTTCTCCTGCTGCTGATTTGGCCCTGCACTGATTCAAGAGCTTCTTCTTTAGTCTAGGATGAGAAAGAATAAGAAAAGAAAAAGAAGCGGCTGGGCGAGAACAAGAAGCGGTCGTCGTCCGGAAGGAATTAGGAGGAGGGAGCGCCCTTTGCCCTAAGAAATAGGCGGCTTCGCCTTCAAGCCGTCAAGAAAATTGAGCTAATATGTGATCATGACAGTAGACTAATGCATAGGTTTTTTTTACAGCCTTTTGATCATGATGCATCATGAACGTGCCAATATGTGATCGAGGTGAGCGGTGGTTAGATATAGGGGCGAGCCATGAGCTTACTTCGAGTATTTATGACTCTGGTGGCAACACGTGACAGGCGAATGACATGATTCTCGAGGAGTTAGACGACGGCCATGTGATGATGCATCAAATAAATGCAAGGGTTGATGGGTGAGGCAGATTTAAAGCACACTGGAGCCTTGCTTGGGACCAGGTCTCTTGTCCTACTAGGGAAGGTGGTTTTGGCATTAAGAGAGTTCATGAATGGAACAAAGCATCTGTGTTGAAGCATATTTGGCATATCTTATGTAATGACCCTGATTCTATTTTGAATAGATGGCTTCAGTCTACTTTTCTTAAATATCAATCCTTTTGGAGTGTGAGAACATCTTCTGAGTGCTCATGGGTCCCTTCTTCCCCTAGGGAGCTGAGGGATGGATCTGTTGGAAATACAGCATTCAAACAAAGATAGACTGGTCTGTCTTGTGTCCGAATTTCTCTTTCCCACCCAAGCACATGATCCATCAAAGTCAATTTTCTTTCTAGTAAGCTAGGGCTTAGTAAGCAAATCAAAGGAGTCGTCAAGCTAGGGCTCAAGTTTAGTTTTTTAGCAAGTCATCAGACAGAAAAGGTTAGGGCAGCTGGGGAATTAGTTGAAGTGCAAGCATCTTTTGTAAAAGGAAAATCTCTTACAGTCTATCCAATTGCATAAGGCCATCCGGTTCTGGCATCGAATGGGAGTTCTCTTTCTTAGGGGCTCTTCCCACTTTAGAGTTTCCTAATATGTGTTTAAGAAGTCCTTATATCAGTACTACTAGCAAGCTAACATGCTAACAGTTGTTAAAAACTGGTCTTTATTAAGCTCCCCATTTTACCTAGCATAATAACTAAATAACTACACAGGCTTAGAAGACTAGCAGTTCTACTAAGAGGATAAGAGTGAGTTGGCAAAGGCTATTCTTATCATTCCTTCCCTTGATCTGACAGTGCTAAGTAAGAAAGGCCTAAATAACATTACCAGTAATTCGAGGTAAGTGCATAAGAGAGCTAGCTTGTATAAGAGTCATAAGAGGACTAAGAATAAGAAAGGTCCAACTCGTACTAAGGCTATCGGTACTACTCTTCCTAACGTGGATAAGGTTTCTCCTATGTTTACCGTGTCTAACAGTAAGACCAGCTCTCCTCTTAGTCTAAATAGCTAGATAATCTCCCAGCCAATGGGCAAGCTAGTTCTTTAGCAAAATCAGTCTTCTTTCAAGCAAGCTATGGATAAGAGGGAGAGGTCAAAGGTAAAGGACCTAAGCTATTTTATTTGAGATTTTAAGCCAGTTCAATTCCTTTTCCCATTGATCCTCTTGGAGAAGAAAAGCTAAACCCATCTAGCTCTAGTAGTAAGCGCATCGAATGAGCGAGCAAACCCAATGTTCATTCTAAGCTAAGCCCCTTATTTCAATGTCATGCCAGCCAAGCTAGTAGACGTCTTAAGTTAAGCTCTTCCTGTTGCAACCTTTCCAATTGCAATTGCTAGAACATAAAGTGCTTTGCCCACTATTTACATTATAGGAAAATTGGATAGTGCTCTTACCCCTAGTCCTATTGTGGGAGTAGGAGTCTTTCCTCTAGCCGTTGAGAGTTCAGCCATTGGAGTGCTTTGTAGGCAGTGCTTTATCTTAGTTTGAAGGCTCTAGAGCAAGAAAAGAGATAGGCAAGCATATCTTATTGAAAAAGGCTAGTTTTCAAGCTCTTATCTTTCTTCTTTCTTTCGACAATGAATGAAGTAAGTAAGCAAATGATAGAGCTTAGGCTGGCTAGTAGTTCTTCTCCTTATCATAAGAGTCATTTCATACCTAGCTTGCTCTATCAAAAATAGAAAAGAAGTCCCTGCCTTCTTACCCAAGAGCTCTGATTCCGCTAACAGCCGCAGCCTCCCATGTGGCGCACCCTACTTTTTTGAAAAAAGAAGAAAATGGTTGAAGTACTTATTTCCAATGTAACCTAAGCAAGATTAGATTGTACTTTCCCAGCCAGATCTAGGTATCCGTTATGCGAACCAGACCTCGTATTGTGCTACAAAGGAGGGAAGCATTTCACTCCACTTCTGCTTGAGTCAGACTTTTTTCTATTCTCAACTGCTTTCTTGGAATTGGGATTTCCTCTTTCCTACTCTAAGCCTATTGGCGAAAGTCAAAAGTCTAAGGTTCCAACTTCCGGTTGTAAAGCAGAAGAAGCCCCACCCCCTCAGCCCCCACCGGCAGTCTGCCTTTTTGACCCGAAAGGAATTAAAAAATCTATCTTTTTCTTCTGATATTGCTTTTGACCCTTATTCTGTCTTATGTCAGAATTTCGATAAAGCCAGAATGATGGGCTTTCTAAAGCACACACTTTAGCACCCCATGACTCTCTCGGATTCTCCTCTTTCTTAGGGGGCTCTTCTCTATCTTTTTTTATTAATTCTTTTAGTCACCTCTTTCTTTTTCCTTTGCTGCTTAATGACGCCTGAAGTTGCATAGGTATTTCCTCATAAAAGATAACAAAAAGCGAAGAAAGCTATGAGACTGATCAGAAGGAGCGACTTGAAAGCATATTTAGCATCTCAAAGCTCCTTTAGAAGTATGATGACAAGACGGCTCAAGTTTTTACACAATGCTCCCCCACTTCGTGAGGGCATTTTTGCCTGGGGTAAGCAGGCTCAAACTTACCTGTTTTGGAAAAGGACTTGTGTAAAAGGTTACCTACATTTACGGGAAGGTGATTGTCCCCTTATAAGGAATGTAGCGCCCACGCTATACTGATCGATGTGGCTCCATACGGTATCCAAAGCCTTATAGGGGGCCTCTAGATTGCTTTTAAAAGACTTGTTGTTATTAGCACTCTGATATAATTAAGATGTGGACGCTAATAACAACGTTAATTCAAATAAGGGCATCCCGTCTATTCCATTCCTTCGTTGGCTTAGTAATGGACGGGATGGTAAGATAATCCTTGTTACGATAATAAAACGAGATAAATCCTCGTTTTTTGTCGACTGGGTGACTTCTAGAAGGGCATCCCTCTATTCCATTCCTACGCAAGCTTAGGAGTGGTCGGGATGAGAAAAGTGAACTCAAATAAGGGCATCACATCTATCCCATTCCTTCGTAGGCTTAGGAATGGACGTGATGATCAAAGTACCCTTGAAACGACAATAAAACGAGATAAATCCTCGTTTTTTGTCGTGGGTTACTTGAGATAAGGATATCCCTCTATTCCATTCCTTCGCAAGCTTAGGAATGGTCGGGATGAGAAGATATGGGATATGGGGGGACAATAAAGTAAACGCAAAAAAATTCGCGTTATTTTTTTTATCAACCACCCATGACCCCGATATAGTGACTGTTCCGGGAATGATGGGCTTCCAGTAAGCTAGCAAGCTAGCTTACTTCAAGTATATTAAAAGACTCTCTATGTTACGCACTGTCTGGCTGCCGTTTTGTGTACGCCAGACGTGCTCACTAAGAGTCTGTCCCCGCTTATCATAATATCTGTATCTTCATGTTTAAGGCAATTGGTAGTCGTGCTCCACACCCCGTGAAGCACTTCCTCCCTTTTATTAAACTCCTTCCTTTTCAGTCTAGAAGTATATATATCTTAAGATTTAAAGAGAACGGTAGTCGTGCTCAACACCCGTGAAGCACTTCCTCCCTTTTTCCGATATGTCTTTCTATATCTCTTCTCTTGACCGAGTCAGATATGTGAAAACCTTATCAGTCGAATAGTAAACTCCTCAATCTCTGTCTTCTGGACCTGAGCATCTTTTTCATAGTTGATGCTCTGCTTGGGGAGAAAGAGATGTTAGGCGGGTAGCTATTGTTGGCCCAGGCAAGAGTTGCATGTGGTTGGTCGTCAGATGCCACCGGTTCATCATTTAGACAGATGCGCGATATGTGAGATAGAATGCCCGCCTTTATATAATCCATTTTTGCTTGCCTCTTACCAAAGTTCGTACTAAATGGGCAAAGCTCCGACTAGGAAAAGAGAGGCGGGGCTAGGGAGGGTGGCGCATTGCACTATTCCATCCAAGGTGGAAGGGAAGGAGAGATTACGAGCAGGGAAAGAAAGAGATTCAACGATTGATTAATCCTTCGATCTCACTCGAGATGCGCCGCCTCTAGCGAGTAAAGATCTTAGTTGTTGTTGAGTGGGCCAACCATCCCTTACTTGCTAAGAGATTTTCTTCCTTACGTTAGGAAGTCTGCTCATCTGACCCCAAGGTAGTACGTATCCTATAAAAGCTGTCACAATCATTAATAGGAAGATAACAACTCCGAGACACCAAACAAATTCCCTAGGACTGCTATAACTCGCATGACATAGACCACGAAAAAGATGAAGGTAAACCACAATGAGAAACATACTTGCCCCATTAGCATTCATATAACGGAGCAACCAGCCCCCTTCAACATCTCTCATAATGTGTTCTACGCTGTTGAAAGCTAGATCCACATGAGGTGTGTAATGCATAGCTAAAAAAACGCCAGTCACTATTTGAATGACTAAACAAAGACCAGCTAACGGACCGAACCCCCACCAATAACTAAGATTGCTCGGGGTTGGATAATCTATCAAATACTGATTAAGTGTGGAGGATATAGGCTGTTTAAGAAGAGAGAATCGTTGGTTCCTTATAGTCATTTCTCCTTTCTATCGTGACTACTCTTGTTCCCCCACCTTTTGAGCATTCTGGGGCCCTACTATATATATAATATATATAGTACCCTTTCTTTGACTTTTGAAGGATGAAGGGGGTATACAGCGAAAGAAGCGTCGAATGGGTCATCCTGGGTTGCTGAAGGGTCATCCGACCGCTCGGTGACCGAATCAGAGAGGTTTTTACCGCTTTCTCTTCTCTCCAGCACTCTTGGACTGATCATCTTGCTGCAACAAAGCAAGCTTAGGAATGAATCTAATGGAAATTTAGGTCTCTGTCTGCTTGGAAGATTATTCTTTCCTCTTTGGTGAAAGAGGGAAAAGGTGTGTGGGAGAAAGAATGATAAAAGGAGAGAAGATCTCGTCCGCCAAGCAGGACAGAGTGCAACCCCTAAGCAATTGGAGGTTCTCGCTCATCTCTTGGGGGTCCATATCATCTTCAAACTTTTCCTCTTCCATTAGCATAGCTAAATTTGAGGAGGATGACTCAGCGTCAGGAAAAGTAAGCCCCTCTTTGCCTTGATTGAATTTGGCTTCGCTGCGCCTTGAATCAATCAAAAAGCTTATTGATTTGATTCATCCCATTTCATTTGGGCGAGAGGGAGGCTGTGAGTCACCCGGGCTACGGATTTGTCGGTTGGTTGATTCTCTAAATCTCCTCTTGAGAAAAAAAAAGGCCCTCGGGTCCCGACCCATAAATGAATAGGAAGCGAGGCGAGGGTCTTTCATTAAAGGGATAAGAGAGCTATTCAAGGCTACTCGACTCGATGGGGAAGGGCTTGCTTGTGGCGAGCGGGCTTGCCTATTCATACTAATACTCGTATCTGGCTTGGCTTTCGATCATTAATACGAGTAGGAGGTTCGTTCTGGCAAGCAAGCAGCAACAGGAGGAAGAGTAGAAGCTGGAACTGCTGGAGCTGGTACTCGAACTCTGATGATATGCCCTATTCCTTTTTCTGGAAAGTGAGGGAGCCCGCATACCCACCCCGAGAGGGGTGGCCTCGCCCTTTAAGGCTACATTCCGATTCTAATAGTAGAAAAGGCTAAAGCCCCACCTTTTCCATTATTAGAATCAGACCATTTTTTCTCAATGATCGAACTTAAAGATATGAACTGAGTGCCATTTGATGAGTAACTAAGAACAAAGGAGAGGGATATAGAAATGATGAAGTAATGAAAGAGGAAGTCATTGCTAGTAGTAACGACTCGTTACAATCCATTGGTTCATATAGAATCCATGTCCTAGGTGTATAAAAAAACATTCTTTTCGCTAAGCGTATATAATAATATAGAGTGAAAGGGTCCACCCCGAAACTAAGGGGATACTAACTAACAGCTGAGTCCTCTCCAAATCGCAGGAGATAGTTGCCCATCATACGGCTCACCAACTTCACTTGCCTCTATGGGAGGCTCGCTCCGAGTAGGTTCGGATCACTTATAATACACAGCTCTACGAAGGAAGGGGTTGGGTTAGGAACGTTTTCAATATTCTTCTTTTTCTGTATTTGTTCGATGAGAAATGCGAGACGAAAAAGGAACCCATCTTTTCGACTGGGAAATGCGAGTCTGTTTTGTCCATTTTATCCATCCCCCTCTATCAAAATGATAAAAAAGAAAGGCAAGCTTGCTTCTTATTCCCGTCTTCGATCTCTTCCATCTCTGCCCCGCTCGTTGTCACCTATGTTGAAGAAAGGTTTGAAACCCTGTAGAGAATGAAGAGGGGCCAAGGATCTTCCTCTCAACAGTGCTTCTCGAGGCTCCCCCCTGAATAAGTAAGGCCCCGTTTAGCCTGGGCGAAGATGGGGACAAGGAATAAGGATTGAAGCCCCCTTAGCTCTGCCAGGCACTGGACAGGGGTTAGCTCAGTAAATGTGTAGAGCCAAGTGTAGTGTGGTGTAGTAGTAGGCACTTCTAGGCCCCTTCCCGGCTACTGGATCACTCCAGTGCTTTGGGTACTACGGACCCTCTGCCATCCATTGCAGCAGAGCCATTTCATTTTCGGGGGGGCTAAGCGCAGTTCTTTGAATCAAATGTTGAATGAAATCGATTCTTTTTTAGATATCAAAATCGAAATCGGATAGGATAGATGGATGGATCTATCTTTCTATTTATATATATTACTATATAAAATGGATTTATATAGTTAAGTAGCGTAGCAAGAAGCCCCAAATCCTTGATTTGGCCAGGAAAGACTGCACTGCTTTGGGCCCAGGAAGCAAAGGGAATGAGCTCGGCTGCTTCTCTTCCACATGCACTTCGCGCGCCATTGATGCTTTGCTCTCCTCTTATTCTTCATTGGATGGTTCGGATGGACTTCGCCGTCCTTTCCCAACTAAAAAAGAAAAGGCTGTATCACATCGAGATGTCGATTCATTTTTCGCCCCCAATGAGATGGAGAATTTTTGACCCCCAAATTACTACTTTTTGGCCCTTCATCTTTATAAATCGAGGCCCGGCCCGGCTCGCGTCGTTCCAACAACCAGCGAAGAGCACCTCAGTATACGATCGTGCGCAGTAACTGGGAGTCCTATTACACCTAAGGCCAACTTCAATTCACCAAACCAAGGTTCATCTCGTGTAGTGATTGTGGACTCGTATAAGGATATTGAGTAGATGGTTGATGTATCAGACTCGACCCTATCTTTCGTAGCATGCATTCCCATCCGTGTCGCAACTGATTCGGTAAGCTACGTGTCTGGTGCACGGAGAACTGCCTTCAGTCCTCCAAACTGACTTACTCGTGGCAACCTTCCGGCCGCCCAACGACCTATAACGCTAGTCACTACTCCCACTGGAGCTAGGAAGTAAGCCCCACAACCCAAAGCGGCGAAGAACAAATAGAATCTGCTACAAAAGCCGGCTAACGGGGGTATTCCTGCGTATGAAAACATAGTAATGGAGAAGGTAATAGCCGAAATAGGATTCGTTTTGGCTAGAGCGCCCAAATCTGCTATATATTTGACACGAGTTTGCCGTAATGCTGAAACTATGGCGAATGCATCTATCGTCATTAATGCATAAATAAAGATGCCAATTAGTAGTGATTGAATTCCTTCTATGGTTCCACATGAGAAACCAGTACAAATATAACCTACATGTCCAATTGAACTATGAGCTAGAGGTCTTTTGACTTTCGTTTGGGCCATGGCGGCCAGTGCTCCTAAGATCATAGAAGCAATGCTACAGAAAAAGAAGATTTGTTGCAATGTAGCTCCATAGGAACCATAAATAGAAACACGTAAAATATTAGCAGAAATCGAAATTTTAGGCGCAATAGAAAGGAATGCTGTAACCGGGGTGGATGGCACTAGATCTGCTTCCACCTATTACTCTGTTGATTCTCTTCTAATAGATCTATTGGGTCAAGTTCATCATCTCATCTCTGCGCACTGTCTCGTCTTTTCGCTCCTCTCTAACCAGTCGAGTGGCTTTCGCTCCAGTTCCCAATTTGCTTCTACTAGTGGGACAATCAGCTTAATCCCTTACTCGTGCTGCAATCAGGCTTGGCACCTTCCCTTATTCTCGGGATAAAGGGAGCCGAGTGGATGAGGAATCATACTTTTCTGACTGCCATGCCATTGACGCAACATCGGCCCTACCCCGCTTAGGATTTCCCAAAAGGTCTCAATATGCATATTCGGAAAAAAGGGGATTCCTTTTTATTTGGAAATGGTAAACCTAGCAAATAACCCGAACTTTTTCTTTGTCGGGTCGTCACTAACTGGAGATGCCTTTCAGTTGGACTGAACCCTGCCAGCCGGCTCAGTTTAGTCATGGGAGGAAATGTAGAAACTTTTTACTGCACCGGTTCTTCAAAACGCAACGAGATGTTACCATTGCCGACTTGGCCAATCTGAGCAAAAGTCGAATGAGGACGTGAAACCCTTCATCGATAGGTGGCGACTTGAAGCAAAGTGTGCCGTGACGGGTAAACCTGTCCAGAAGAGAAGAGGAGTTAGCCATTGAATCCAAAAACCGGAACTAGCTAAAGGCATCCAGCTTAAAGATGAAATTCAGTCAAGGGCGAGGCAGGGAAGCAACAAAGCCATTTCCTGGGCGTACATGATTTAGCTCAATGCAATTAGGCAGCGGTTAATTGCTTTTTTTTAGGAAAGATCCCAAGTTTAGGCTCAATAGAAGAAAGGATTGATCAGAGGAGGGATAAGACCGAGCTCTCCAGTAAGCTCGGGACTATTGGGAAAGTGAGCAGCTTGTGCCTCTTGGGTGAGAATCCGCTGAAGCGATAGTAAGGGCATACCAACAGAAAACGATTCCAGTGATAGCAGAGATCTGGGGCATCTTCACCGGGGAATCGTAGACACTCTTATGAGTCTTACGCGGGTGAAGCTTGGGCCCTGTCTTACTACAAGAAATCTCCTTTTCATTTTCAGAATCCTCTTCTATCCCCCAGGAACCTCTTCTTTCCTGAGCCTAGGGGCACCGCCTGCGAAGTTCTCGCTTAAGCTTCCCCTTCCCTTCTCTTGTCTCAATATGAAGTCTTGGTCTTCAGTCCCAATCTGATCGAAGAAAAAAAGTCGGGGGGCAAAGACGCTCTCATTTCGTACATTATGTAAAGAGCACTCGCTTTGTATCGTGAGCTTAACCTTAAGCTCCTTTCTCATAACTTAAGGTTGAGCTCGCTTCCCAACAAGCAATCGCTCGAAAGAATGACTTTAGAGAAATTTGGCCGGGCTTTTCAATAAGAATAAGTAAAGACAAGGTTGGATTGGCAAGCCGGATTCCTTTGGTCTTCTATGCTTAAGACCCCCTGATCAGTCTAGTGGAAAGAGCAGCCAAACAAGGGATCAAGCTTCAATGATTGATTCCCTTCTTTCGAACAATTTTCCAACCAAAGCAAAGGCTGACTCGACATTTGAATTGGATTCATTCCCATTACATTGATTAAGTGAAGGAAGGGGTCAGACTTCTTACTTTTTTCTTACTTGGATTAGCTTTCCTTCTTAGTAGAAGGGTGGACATGCTAATCTTCTTCTTGGCTATCTAATGGGAAGGTTCTAAGATAAGAAAGGTTCTTTCTAAGGAGGGTCTTGCTCCGAAAACATCAACATAGGAGGTTTTTTCCAATCAATCTATAGAATGATTCATTAAAACAAAAAAAGAATGGAATCCGGATCCTCTTCACTCTCTCCATTTATTTACTCAAATAGGATAGAAAACAGAGCTGCTGTTAGTTTCGTATTCATAAACAGGTAAAAAAGCTGCACCACTGACCTTCCTCCCAGGATCCCTAGGCTCGTGAGAAAGTATACCTATTGGTTTGAATGCTTCATCTAATTCGTCTTTGGATTCGTATGCCTCTGTTCCGGCTAATCAATGCCTCCGTGACTTCAAATAGTGAAATTGCTTATTAAGGTGACGATGGCAAGATGTTAGTTTCCCATCATTATATTATATATCTTCAAATCTTTTTACATAAAGAGGCTAGATAGACAGATGCTCCCCAAGCAAAAACTTGAGTCAACCGCTCAATCTTAAAAGAATAGGAAGCCTAAGATTGGTCGGTCTTCAAAATTGGTTCAAGGACCTAGGACTCTAGATCAGAAGATGCCTCCTTATCAGTCGAGTGACATAAAGAACCAGACTATCCATTCCTGGCCCACATAGCTAGCTGTCCGCCCCGATGGCGACCCAACATAGGATTCCTTTCTTCAAGAAGGTTTAGATGGGAAAGACGATGACAGACACTCGACACGCAGACCTTCACTCACTTTTTTCTATGTGCTTCACTCTAACGTAACGACGTTGATGACAGACTATCTTTTTTGATTGCATGGAACTTGATGTATGGCTTCTTGCATGTTGGCGAGTTGTCGTCCTTGTAAGTCTTCATTTTCTGATGTAACATTTTGAAATGGTACTGGATTCCCATCTTATATCCTTCCTAGTTATGGTATTCGATATATCCAGAATGCTTTAGGTAACAAGTCCTGTCAGTCGATAGTGTGGGGGCTTTAGGCTGACTTAAGAGAAGGTGAAAGAGAGATTTCTATACAAAACAAGGGAAAGCCCCTCCCAATTGTTCTGACATATCCAATTTTGATCATTTACAACTTCTAATAAATGAAAAAGATCTTCACTATAATTGAATCCCAATAGGCAGGTCAGGTTTCCTTTAGGTCAGAATCCTACCGGCTAGTTTGCTTGGTTAACGCCTTCTTATTCCCATCTAGCCTGGAACCTTCCTGGATGTACCTAATAGGGAAAGACTGGTGAGTTTTGAATTCTTCTTTTTCGGCCTTATATGTAACCTGGACAAATCTCTTTTCTCTTTAGTGGAATCTGCCTTTCTGGTAGTGCTTAATTTATTGCTTCTTTCTTCTTCTTGCTTTGGATCATTTTTTTTTTTGTCTATAGTGACTCCCGAGTCTTCCTTTTGGGTAAATAACCGTAGGAAGATCCAACTACTCGGACCACCACTAGTGTTGGTGTGGGAGCTGTAGATGGTTTCTTTCCTTCTCCTCTAGAGGCATTCCGGGCCGACTACAATACAAGTCATGAGCGATAGCGAAGCCTAGAGAGGCAGAAGTAGTAGCTTCTAGGACGAAGCCGAGGGAATCTATCAATAAGAAGGGCAAATCCCCTTAGGCGGAAAGCCTTGAAGGAAAGATTCATCGGATGATTCATTCTAGTCCAGTCTGAAGTCAGTCAAGTAAGGACTGATGGGCGGATTCACTAGCTGTTACTTCGTGAACAATCAGGGTATTCCTATTATCTTTCCCCCGAATCTATCTATCTGTAGCCCGGCTACAGAGCAAGGCAAGTCAACTTTACTGAATCTTCCTTCTCTTATTCTTTTTCTAGTTAGAGAGATAGATCACTTCGAAACCTAAGAGAAAAGCCTTGACTAGCTCTTCTTTATAATTCGAGACTACAAAAGCAAATTCAACGTCCTTACCTTAACCTTCCAGCTAAGCATGAACATAGTGAAGAGTCGGCAAAAGTTCACCATAGAAAGCATAGTCACAAGGGCAAGAGAACCACAGAGACCATTTCACAATCACAAGAGCTGAGCTGAAAGAAGGGTGAATATAATTCCCCTCGGGTGACTTCATTGCAGGGATTTCTATTGAAGAGCCGGGTGAGCTACCTTAACGGCACCCTGGTATTCCTTATTATCGATAGCACAGGTGATCCCTAATGGGATCGCTTCACCGATCTCTATATAGATCGCCCCTAGATCCCATTAGACTGATTTAGTGTGGTTAAGCTGTGAAAAAGAAAGGTCACTTAGTTTAGGGCTATCTTTCTATTCTGTTTAGAAATATAGTAGCCATCAAAGAGAAGATAAAGGCTATTTTCCGCTTGACTTCCCGAGGGGAGGCAGAGAAGAAGCAGCCATTTCATCGATTGTCGGAAGAGCAGTACAGTCGGTCTTGGTGCTTGAGTCAGTCCGTGGTCAGCAGTGGATTAGGTAGAATAGGTAGCTGTTCTTGCTCCTGAAAAACTACTAAGAAGAATAACTTTTCTTTTCTCTAGATCGAACGCGACCTAGAAAGATTCAATTTCTCCCACAAGGAAATAAAGCCTTATTAGTTCAGCTAGTCCATTAATTAGATCACTTGTGCGTACGTTATCTATAATAAGGAAAGACCTGGCTCCAGGTAGCGAAAGGGAGTAGCAAAGGGCAAATTCGTTAGGAGAGAATACCAGGCGTCCAGCTTAGCAACCATTGAACTAGCTGCCACCAAAAGTGAAAGGGAGTCCCAGTAGATCACAGAACAAAGAGAGTCAGAGTAGTCTAAATCACTGAGTGAAAGCAGTCATTTCTGGAGTTAGCTCTGCGAATGAAGCAGGCGAAGAACTTTGATTATCGTATAAATGAGTTATATTCTTTCTAGAGATTTAGCCCCTAGAGACTAGCTAGCCTTCCTTGGCTTGGGTGGATTGCTTTGAATAGAAATGCTTTCTCTGGTTCACTGAGGTAGTTCGACTAGCTAGAACGTAGTGAAGGTTCAGTTGCTCTTCCAGGGAAGGAAGCTGAATTAGGATTAGTCATCCTATTGTAACTAAAGAAGTAGTAGAGTAGATCCCGAGTGCCACCGATATAGCTCCTGGAGGGCGGTGGGCCCCCTTCAAAGAAAGTACTTTTTTCTTCCACAACATTCTAATCATTCCTTCCTTCTTGCTGTAGGCTTTCGTACCAATTGATGAGGTAGCATTTGGGAACTCCTTTCTATCCTTGTCCCTTGTCGGCTAGAGCCACGGAGCTAAAGGCAAATTCTTGAGTCGCTTATGACTTAGTCCTGACCAAGCAAGGCAAATCTAAATACAAATGAAGAAGTTTGGTGAGTTCTTTTTTTTGGACATTCTGTTCATCCTTTTTTTTTCGTTTATAAGGTGAGCTTCAATGCCCCTAGTTAGTAGGCGAGCGCTAAAAGCGCGCTGAGTGGCCTTTTCTTTTATTCTCGCTTTTTCAGTTTGGAGCTTTTGAGTTAGGAAAGAGCCTGACCTTGCGTGCCTCTTTCTTTTCTTTTCCTTAAACACCGCGCTATTGAGCGTATAACGCTTTTTAGAGTTGAGCTAAGGGGGTGTACCATTCAATGCCAGCCCTAAAGATGGCTATTGCTTGTCTTATCTCGCCATAACAAGCTGAGCTAGACGGGCCCGAACCTACTCCTGCTCTTTGGGGTTCATAATTATCTATGGGATGGATATAGAATTAGACTTTAAACTGGCGTATGTCCTTTAGTTCAAGAAGGTGGACACAACATTGCTCTAGATGAGGATGGATGCGTATGGTAAAGGAATCGGGAAGAGAAGATCAAAGTCTTCCACGGATCACGAACTGGAGTTTTCTAATGAAAGAAATGCGAGAGCAGGCCCTGCAACGTGACTTGGTTTGCTCGGGTGTGGAAGGATCGGGCTCTTGGATCGGGAAAGAGAGAAAGATATGTAGATGGTTGAAAGGCTAGAGAAGACCATTCCATTCTTTTAGGAATTTGGCTTAGGAGGCCGGCCCGGCTAGCAAGAGCTAACCTAATTCGATTCCATTACCTTACTAGAGAAGGGGAAAGAAGACCAAAAGGATCACTAAGGGGTTGACTTTGTCAACGACACAAGCAAGGAGTTGACAAAGGAGAACAGACCCCCTGTTGTTGATAGAGAGCTTACCGCCCCGCCCTTTATAGTCGCGACTGTTGTCATGGAAAAAGAGTGTGTTTTTTGTTAAAGAAGCATGCTTAACACAGCCTATAGCGTAAAGGCATTCGAGCCACATCTAAACTAAATGTTGTGTAAGGGCCCGTACTCTCTCTTCTGTAGATACGCTATCCCTTCCGGATATGGTATGGGGGAAGGGAAGTGAGATCTACAGATTGATTTGATATTAGATGAGCGGCCGTACTATGATCGTTCGAGAGACATGGCCCTACGCGCTACACACAAGAATGAATTGTTATGCGGTCGGTAAACTCTTTCTGCAGGCAGCCTATCAAAGCAGATCACGTATTTTTGAATATGTCGTTTCGTCATGTACATGTATTCGGTCTTCCATTTTGATGTTCCTACTCGTGCCCGGAGAGAGAATGGGAACGACTCCCCCTCTCCCCGTTCTACCGTCCAAAACATGCCGGTCACTCTAAGTTCCGGGGTTGGGTCGGATAGGACCAGACCAAATCGGCTGGATATGTGGAATTTGAATGGATCATATTCAATCAGATCTGATTGTAGCTTCGAGTTCAGGTGCCGTACCGCGGCCAGACCGGAAAGGAAGGGGACAGTGAACCTCCTGCCAAGAGGCCAAGGTTGCTTTCTAACTCTCAGCCACTTGTTAGAAGGAAGTGCAGCTTGATTGTCGGGGGGAAGGAAGAAAAAAAGAAGGTAGATTCTTCGATTCTATTTCCTCCTTTGGTAAGGATTGGCTTTAAGTGATAGGGGATGTGATAGGAATTCATCTTTTCTTTCTTTGTATTACCGAGACACACGAAGGGCAGGCCATATATACCTCGGGAGACCCGACCCATTCAAATCAAAATAGAATGAGCACCTACGACTAAGGGGAATGGAATGTCGACCACAGGGTGAGATAATCTTCTAATACGAGGGCGAGTGACTGGTCAAGTCATGAAACTTAGTCATTTTGATCAACATGGTTGCAAGTGGACTGGGTTTATGTGTTTAAACTGACTTCGACCAAGCGACTTCAACCAAAAAAAAGGCAACCCCCTATTAAAACCGAAAGAAGTACCTCACCTCACTTACGAAGAAGTAGTTGGAGCTGGGCACTGACTTGGCATTCTAGAATCGGGTGCTCTCAACGTGTGAACCAAGGTAGACCAACTCATCATATGCTGACCTTCATTAACTGATTACTGGTTGTCCGGTACTCCGTCACTTAGCCATTGCAGCACCTCACGTGACTTTCGAGTGAAATGTAAGGGCAGGCATGTAATCATACTTTAGGAATACAGGAGTACCGTATCCTATATATATTCTTTTGAAGCTTCTCCTGGGACGTTGGCAGCTTGGTTACACCATGTGAAGCACAGTTAGGCGTGAACAAGGTACCTGTAGGGTACCCTGGTCATTCAGAGCATCCGCCCAGCCACTAAGTCTCACAGGCTTGGTTCGCCTTGGTGAGATCGCTTGGACCTTGACATTCTAACCAGAAGTAGCTGCCGACAGGAATGTTCAAGCAGCCAACAGAAGGGCTATCATGCGCCGTGTTCTGGAGTCTATTAACGACAATAGCTCTTGCTCCAGCGGTTAGCACTTGACAGCTTGCTAGGTTGACAATGGGCAGCCAGGCAAAGTGTTGGAGGTAGCCGATGGGGCTTAGCTCGATCAGAATAGATTTGGTCGGACCGAATCCACCTCGATGAGACCACATTGAACTCGCATCTTTGATGGTGGGTCGCCTATACAGCAGAAGAAGTTGAATTCTCTACAAATGTCAAATCTATATCTATGTTTTCACCAATTTCTATTTATTTCAACGCGTCTTACATCTTCCCATTTCGGATGATGAAACCAGGTGTTCACAAATAGGTATATGCTAACATAGCTGTTTGCTCTCATGAGCAAGGAAGAGGTCAACCAGCTTTGGTCTATGATAATGCCAGCCACCCCTGCGGTCAAATCAACTCAATGCCGAGCCGGGTCTTTCCCCAATCCCAATTCACCATAGGGCTCTTATAGATGACCAGACTTCCATCGGTAGAGTGGATCGGATAGTGGTAGCCCATAGCACGACGCTGCAGCAAGGTCGAAAGAGGGTCAGAGCAGTTGTTCCAAGCTGGTGGAAGTAAACTCGAATAGGTGAACCTCTCCTCTCATACTATGAATATGTCGGTTTCATTTACAAATGGAACCGTACCTGATAGGGAAGATCAAGGCCTATAGTTAGCCCATCGCTAAGCAATTCTTGCAGGTTCTTTCTTGGCCATAACCCACAGGGGAGTTACTGCGGGAGATGGGAAGAAATTGATCATCGGGTCGTATGCAGGACACCCGGCCGAAATTTGATAGTCGTTCAATCACCAGACGACTAGACGAAGGTCCTTTGTATCGGTGCCGAACCTCCCCGTCCCTAGCTGACGCACGATGGTGGGCGTTCACCAGCTTTATTCCACACTCTGCTGCACCCTATATGTACATAATCATTTTGCATGCTGCTGGCCTCTTGGACCTTACAATACATTATTAGTTGGAATATCTATGCAGAGGTAGAACCTAACCAATTATTAGTCGATTGATTTGGCTTACGGGCGAGCAACCGTAAGCAGAGCGGATCACCCCCACGCTGGGGGAGCATTAACGTAGTGACTCATGCCTCATTGCCTGAACTTAACCTCAAAGTCGTGGTGCTCAGGGAGGTCGCGAACCTACACCCATCCGGAATCATTCCAAAACTGCCCTAGGCCTAGCTTCGTGAGATGCCCGCCATCATGAAGGGACGTAGGATTAGTGAAAAAAAAAGTACGCAATCAAGCTACGACGTTCCATAGCTCGACTAGCATGTCCCAATTCCAATATCTAGGCCACTTTCACATTTCAGGTTGATTAGTCAAAATTATACAGAACATGTAGGTTACCTAGGTAGGGCTTACTTAGCAACCAAGTCCACGATTAATGAACCCTTCCGGGATGGGATACTCATGTAGTCAATACTATATAAATGTCATATTGGTCAGCTAGACTTATTTAATGATTTAGTTATCATGCAGCCATAGATCACTCAAAGGATTCATGTTCAGCGCACATTCTTAGTCGACAACTAGCTAGATCAGATCCTTGGTCTATTCTTGAGTGAATTTACCCACCGCAAGGTCGTTTCAGATTATAGGCCGGAGGAGCAGTAAGAGAACATACGATACCAATTAGTTACATAGCTTTCTGAGTAAGTTAATTGTTGAGGACCAATCTGAGACAGCGTTATCAGCCGCAGATAGCAGCGCTCGCCTGAACTTTGTATCACCTATATCATAAGACCATAGGCAGACGATAGAGCAGACCGAGGTGCAAGCGCCTTACACTAGACCCCTAGTTGGACCTATCCAGAATTAGAGCGATAGATGCGTCAATTAAGGCCTTAAAGAGTAGGGAAGAGTGGTGAGCTGTGGAATTTGACCAAAGTTTCTTTGAGTTTAAGTCCTAGTCACCATACTAGGAGGTTAGGATAGCCAGGAGCGTATAGGCCTACGGGTATTCTAATTCCTTTCCCGGACACCATATATGCCTTCAGGGCACCTAGTTTATAAGTACTCCGTCGTGCTAAAGCTTACCCGGGTGTCTCAACTTGGATCATAAGGCACTAGCAGAGGCAGAAGAAGAAGGTTAAAGGGCAAGCTATCAAGCAAGAGAAAGCTGAGCCAGTTACTTGCCAGGATTGAATCCCAATGCAATGTAATCGGGCAAAAAAAAGGATAAGAGAAAAGGAAGCTAGCAAGTCAAATCCAATGATCAAGCCAGTTAGAGATGTACTTCTAGTCCAAGGGCATCTAGTTACATTCCCTCTCTTGGAAGTTCTATATTTAGCCCATCAAGTTAGAGCAAGCTAGGGATAAGGCAAGTCTTTCCAGTGAGTAAGCAATGGAAAGAGGTATTTAGAATAGATTCATTATTCCCAGCCATCAGTCCCAGTCCAGCAGGTCCTCCATTCCCTTCCTTTGCAATCCCAGAGGAAATACAGAAATCCATCAGGCCCTTTCAAGCAGTTTTTAAGCCAGCATGCTTTCAGAGGTAGGATGTCTAGTAGACGAGGGAGAGTAAGTAAGATATTGTCCTCTATATTCCCTGTACTGTACCAGTAGTCGTCCCAGTGGAGCAGGAGTATTGTATTGAAAGCAAGCGGCAGGAGAAAAGCTAGGGATAACAGCTTCTAGGTCAAGCTCACAAACCGCACTTAGAAGAGTAGGGAAGAGATAGTAGTAATATCCTTACGTTATCCACATAAGCCTGGGCCTATCAGTCCTACCGTGGATAGCTTGGATATGATATCAGTCTTAAAGGCCTATCATTTCAATAACAGTAATCCCGTGCATCAGTATCATACCTGGGCTCCCGAAGAGTAAACAAAAAGAGGGCTACTAAGAGGAATAACGTTAATCTTTCCTAAAAAATGTTACCTGTACAATAGTGGATTTCTTCCCTATAGAGAGTTCCACTATAACCTATGCATTTCATGAGTATGGGCTTCACGGTCAAGGGTAAGCTTGCATTCTAGAAGCGGTAGCTTCCCGCCTCCTTCGGTGAGAAGTTCCCTTCCCTTTTCTAAAATGCCTGATTGGTCTGCCTCAGAAAATGTACAAAGTGGACCGCTTTTTGGCTGACCCTCTTCTTCTCATTCGGGTTGGGTTGACCCAGAAGTCAAGTAAGAAGGAATGGAACCACTGGAGAGTCATCCGCAGTTCACACTTGGGCAAAGACGACTGACTTTGGAAGCGGAACACGAATCGATTTCTGCTATTCCGGGTTCTTTTTTTTTGTAGCGAAATCAAGGTTTATGAGAAAGTCAGCGAAGTTTCTATGGTGTTCTACCTTTGCGTAGTCTCGGTCCACAGTGGAAGGCTCCGCACCTGAGCCTCGTTAGACTCAGCGAAAGTTTAAGGTGTAAGTGAAAAGAATAGAAGAGATGAAGTCTATCCCTTAGCCTAGTCTATATCTACAGCTGACGCAACTCCGTACCGACACCTCACTACTACTTAATTAATTAATGGCTAAGCGATTTCATAACCTGAGCTTTCCTTAACCAGCTGACCTGACTTCGTAACCTTAACGCTACTTTCTTTCTGAATTTAGCATAGGCCTTCGCCACTTCAAACGGGCGCTTCGCCCCTATTTTCTTTTTTCTTTTTTCATTCTAAAGAATGGGGCCTTACTTATTCCGTTCAGGGGGGATGAAAGACAAAGAAAAGGATTAGGGAGCTTTATGATCGGAGAAAGGGAAGGGCATGGTTGGTGTGTCACTGGGTCGGTGGGGGAACCCGTAGGAAGGGGGGACGACCCGCCGAATTCACATCAGAAATTGCCAACATGAACACAAACGAAAGAATGAATTTCGTATAGAAACAAAAGGAACCACAACTAGATTAGGAGCTGAGGTATATGAAGAATGGCTTTTTGGTCCCTCTCGTCCAGTGGTTAGGACATCGTCTTTTCATGTCAAAGACACGGGTTCGATTCCCATAAGGGATAGGTACTCATTCCTGGCTGCTTTCAGTTAGTGTTCATTGCTGAGTGATCGCTCGCTATTTGGCTAGAAAAGGTGGTCCAGAAGCTTCCTTTCTCCCAGCAAGCAAGACGAGATCACCACTTCTCTCAGTAATGGACTTTCTTTCATTCTTTCTTAGTCTTAGATGTCCTTTCATAGATTCTCGAACCTCCGACAGACAGAATCTCCATGCATGCCTTCTTTCTCTCCTCCCCTCCGCCATACATCTCTTTTTTTCTTTTTTTTTTTGTTCGGCATTGAACCCCACCTTAGGTGCTGAGTGGTGTCTCCCCTCCCTAATACATAGTTCCGTCTATGGAGAAAAAAGCTTAAACCATGGCATGGCAGTAAGCAGTAAGTTGGCCTAGTCTCTCGCCCAACCTTCGCCTTCTTTAGTGGCCAAGTTGAAGCGTTCAATGTCGGCCTACCACCTCAAGGTTGAGCTTGTTCAATTGAAGCTAATGCTATGCTGCCCTTCCCTTGTTCAAGAGAAAGCGAGGACTTTCTTATAGTTAGCGGCCTAAACAAAAGAGATTAGCCTCTTGATCGATCGATTGATTGGATCGAAGGGGTTGATTGAAGTGTGAGATCCGCCCAAGACTAAGGCCAAGCAACTAGCTGCTGCAGGATTGGACGTCTATTTATCTCACCATTCTCCCCCTACTCCTATAAAGGCCGGCGGAAGGAATGCTCTGCTCATCTTTCTTACGGCTCGTTCACCCCTTTTCTTTGGATTCTTCAATTCAAAAACTTTTTTTTCCTATTCTTATTGGTAAATAGCGTCTTGAAGCAAAGGCATTATTGAACGAAAGAGATGCCAGGTCGGTCAATTGCATTAGGTAGGAGATGCAGGACCTGTCTTAACCGCTAGTGCATTCGCTATTCGATTCCATCCTCGATCCCAGAAAATGATGATTCCAAAGTTTGTATCTCTTCTTGACTTTTTAGTGAGAAGTGGGGTGATAAAGGGTATACTTTCTTCTCTATGTCGTCGTCTCATCAATGAGCGTAGATTGATAGAGATGGCTTTTGCGCCGGTCAATTTGTATCCCATTCTTCAGGTATAGTTTAGTTTGATCACAGATCGGCGGGTGACCCGTCCTTTCTCCCCTTTTCGTCATACGGCATGGTCTGACTCTGAGAAAAAGAATTCCTGTGTTTAGATCCCTACTAAACAGAATTCATAAACTATGCAAAGGCTATTTTCATACTCTTTTTCTCATTTTTAACAAGAAAAGCAAAAACCATTCTCAACGCCCTTACGAGGTAGTGATTAGTTAGACTACTCGTGTTGGCATGGAAGTCAGCCCGGTAAACTGATTCCATTCTAAAACTAGGGTTCCAAACCTTCCCCTTAGCTCTAGAAAGACGTTTCCTTATCAAGAAATGCTAAAGCTATTTATTGTTGGTATTTCTAAGTCAAAAGGAAAGACTTCGTTTACTTCCTGCAAATTTGTTTGTAATAACTAGTAGAAAGAAAGGAATTAAAAAAAAAAGAAGGCAACATTGATAGACCGTTGAATGAGAATGCTTGAATGGGAATTTTCTTAGCAACTGGCTTTAGCCATGAGTAAAAGCCGCCGGGAGAGGAGAGAAAATCTTTCATGAGAGAGGGATGAGAAAGTGACGGATTGGTAAAAAAAGAGGTAGGCCTTCTGAGCAGTCATTTAGGGGCCTTGTTAGCGACCCATCATTCTTCCCTAAGCTGTCAGAGTCCGATCGAAGCGAGCAAGAGATAGAGGAATCATCGCTCATAGAGGTGAATTGAGAAAGCAAGCCCGAATTCTTTTTAATTAGGCTTTCTAGTATGGTCCCTGTCCCGGGTAAGGTCTGATTGTTATCCGCAAGTCTTGTTTTGTTTTGACTGCGGGAAGGTGAACTTTGCAAAAATGCTTATTTGGTTGGGAAAGAGAGGACTTCTGACTCCGAGCCTACCCTACCCGAAAACTAGTTTCAGCTATTGATGTAGCCTCTTGTCGATACAACTAGTCTTGTCGCTACCTACTAGAGGAATCCCTTCTATACCACTCAACTAAAGCAAAAATCCCATCAAGATAAATGGAATCGACGACCTATACTTCAACTAAAGGCACAAGGGAATCAAGAGTTCAAGAGCACAAAACAGAGGAAATGCACATGGGTCTCTTTGAAGAACGAAGTTTAAGATAAAGAATGAAAGGTAGAGTGGGCTTCTAGTTGCTCTACTTGGATTGGCATGGCTGTCCCCCTTTGCTGGTTGAGGCTCGGTCTTTTGCCTCTGCAGTTGTTAATTAAACATTGGCAACTAACGTCTTTGAGGTGTCATTCTTAAAGAGAAAACGATGGCCTCCCTCAACTCTATGTTTTGTAGCAGGGCAACCGCTCAGGTATCACGCTTCCTGGCCTTTATTCGCACTAACTTACCACATTAGGAATCGTTTATAATAGTGCTTCGAAAGGCACACGTGCCTGAAAAAACTTCCCCCGAAACAATGAGTCAAATGATTGCCCCAATCCTAGCGCCAAAAAGAATCACCTTTTCGGATGACAAACTATCCGCCGAAGGGCGCAATCATGTCCAGCCTCTCAACATCCCTGTCTGATGCAATGAATATAAGGTCCTTTTGGTCTTAATTGACAATGGATCAGGCCTAAACGTTTGCTTCTTATGAACGTAATAACTGAGTTGAGTCTTCTAGTCTAGTCATCTTTGGGCGCAGCTTTCTCGATCAAATATCTGAGGCATTTGAAGAACGACAGAAACTTCTCTTCTCTATACACAATTCTCAGTCTAGTTCGCCACAAGGGATGAAAGCAAGGAAAGAAAGCCTCAACCCTCACTCCTAAATACAGAAAGAAAGAAATTGATTGCATAGGAATCGTTGAAAGAAAGAGTCTTGGATTCTGAAAGAAGAGCATATGTCTCTGTGACAGTGTCAGCTTACATACCTTTAACTAACCCCATCGACCATTCTCAACGTGGCAAGAAAGCTCTTCTATTTCTCTTCTAGAGGGAGTTTCGTTTAGCCCTGTTCTCAAGATCGATCCCCTTCTTTAGGGACCTTTCATAGAAAGATTTGAGGGTAGGGTCTGAGGCCCATATCTCCGCTCTTTCTACCTTCTTATCCCCGAGGATAGCTTCCAAGCTATAATTCCTTTAGTTGTTAGCGGGCAAGAAGGAAGAGTTCCACTCCTGGTCCTATCGAAGGAGACACTTCATTCCTGAGATGACTTCTTCATGAAAAGCTTACTTATCCCATTCCATTCACTACTCTTGTAAGCCTTGCTTGTCTCTCTCCTCTTGATTATGCCTGATCTGATATATGAATAAGCGCTTTGACATAGCTTAAAGGAAAGGCTTGTGCATATAGTTGAAGTGCTTGCTTCGCTTGATAGTCTCATTAGTTCCATTACCCTTAGAAACCTTTGAAATGCTTTAACTGAAAAGAATTTGGGCATGAATGTACAAAGGGTTTACTTGTTACTAATATAGTCTAGCCTCTACTCTTCTTTAGATCCCTTGTTTCACTCCGATAGTCTTTTAAATCGGGTCGATGCAGAGGAAATGAACGTATTTACAACTATGAATTCTTCTATTAAGTAAGTAAAACATAGCTAAAAACATAATCTGAATTATGATTATGCCACATCCCTTATTCTACTGGATCTTCCGGAGCCTACTCATGCACGACATCGTCAAGTCTGATCATAGAAAAGATTCTCTTCAAGCGAACCAGCCTATCCTCTGTATGGGGCTTACACGGCGGTTGGAACAAAGACACATTTGGTTGTGAATTCCAATGTAGAAGATAAAAGCATATTTCTGCACGGCCCAATCAATAGTTCAAGTCACACACTCCCATAATCCATTTTCTCTTCATAGAATTCCCTTCAACTATTCATGTAAAATAAATAATACAAGATTGTGGAGTTGAAGGGAAAGATCCAAACTTTACCTCTTTTTTTTAAAATCCATATTTGTAGCAATGAAATACTATTATTCCTTCCCAAAGTAATAAGATAAATGATTGATTACAAATATCTATGATCTATATTCTCTATAAAGGACCAGAAGTACCTTGCTTACGTATCATTAGGAAATGCATTAACATAAAGACGGCAGTCAGAAGAGGTAATAAAAAAGTATGTAAACTAGAAAAACGGGTCAAAGTGGATTGTCCCACACTAGCACTAGAGCGTAATAACTCCACCAAAGGCGATCCTATTACAGGAATAGCTTCTGGTACACCTGTTACAATTTTGACTGCAAACAAAAATAGGATCCCGAGGTAAGGAAGAACCTGTTACACCAAAAGATGCGGTCAAAACAACCAGAACCACACCAGTAACCCAAGTCAATTTGCAAGGTTTTTTAAAACTACCAGAAAGAGAAAAGTACACAAGACATATAGGCTCATTGTTTGGTGGTATATCCCGAGTATTGATTGTGGGATATGGAAGAGTTCTATTTTCTGGGCATATTCCTGTTTATAAAGTCTTTGTTTCAACCCCGGGTCTGAATCACTTTACGCAAGTTTTCCTGCTTAGACATCGACCATACAGCATTTGACTGACCTCGTGGACTTTCTATCCCGATATCATGATATTTAGATCACCTTAAAAAGGAAAATCCGCTATTCAAGTTGGTGAGAGAACGAAAACAAGGTCTTTCTCGACGACTTGGGATGAATCGATGGACTCCGGGAAGCTTCGTTCCTACATTCTGCTCTCAAAGGCATTCCATTTTGTGTATTTTATTTAATTCATTAGAAAGTTGGCTGGGAAAAACAACAAGAAGGAGCGGCTATCCTCGTTGACAACACGAATTCGTACGCAAGATACCGAATTGGATCCCTAATTAATAGATGGGAATTGATGAATCAAAGAAGGAGTAGGAATGGGTCAATGACACTCCCCCCCGATGCTTTGCCCTCCTATTTAACGGGGCTATTAGAGAAGCAGCTTCGTTCCTTGACTTCTTTGCTCAGTCAAGCTTCCTTGTTCCTTAGTGTAGTCTCGGTCCATAGTTTAAGACTCCGTTCCTTATAGCCTAGTCTATATCCACAGCTGACGGTGACTCCGTACCGACGCCTTTCCCTTTGTAGACGGCTAAGTGACTTCGTAACCTTAACGTACTTATTTTCGTACTTTCTTTCTGACTCTATCATAGGCCTTCGTCGGGCTTTCATCCCTTCGCCTATAGGTGAAGGCTTGGCTTCGCTATCACTCATGACTTGGTATAGAGTCTGTGTAGTCGTTGGCCTTCACACTAGAAGGCCTATGATAGAGTGGTCGGCCTTTCGAATGCCTCCTTCCTGACTTTTCTGAGAAGTTTTTTACGATTATACAGGACAGGGGGCTGTTCACCTTTGAAAACTTAGCTACACCGGTCATGACATGTTCTTTGTTGATATTGATTGAGGAGTTTAGCTGACTGAATCCATAAATCGTCAAAGTCACCGTCGTTGTCTTGGCTTTCGCTCCTGACTTTAATAGTCATAGTGGTTTCACCCGGTATACAAGGTAACCAAAGACAAAAAGTGTATTTTTAGACTAGTCATAATAAGGTTGGTCTCAACATTTATATTCTACTGGGTTGAAGACTAAAAACGATTTACCCCGGGGAGAGGTCTTTTTTTATTTATCTAAATCCCCTTCACCACCTACACTACTTGAGAAGAAAGAAAGACCACTGCCTCACTCATCAAGCAAGAGCAATTCAAATAGAAAATAGCAAATAGATAGGGCGCCAGAGCTAACGTTCCTTAGGAATAGCAATTATATGCTTCCTGAATAGAAAACACAGGGAGACTTATTCTCCGTCCATCACCAAAAAGAGATTTCATCTTCAAATTAATAAATGATGAACCACAGTCTTGCAAGAAGACAAGCAAATTCCAATAAAAAGCATAGAAATCAGCCGCCAACCAAAAAAAGCCAGATACGAGATTCGCATTACGGTAAGGAGGAGACAGAAGTCCTAGTTAGCATCCAACCCAAGACGAATGAACTTGGCCTTGTGCAAGTTGAGATTTCTGGGTTGAGACAAGCGGTTTCTCTCATTTTAGGTTCCGCTTTTCTTTGGGTCGCTTATTCACGAACAAAGAATCGAAGAATCAACTCAACCAAGAACTCACTTTCGTCCGTCTGCGTCTGGTTGCCTCCAAAGTTTTCAGCTGGATAGCCGCGAATGGGAAGAGGCAAGACAAGAACCCCTTTACCAGTTCTAAGGCCTATGAAGGGATAGAGCTATTCCCCTGGGAAGGTCAAGCCCATTACCAAAGCCCCACCGATCCACCATAATGGACGCCAACACCATTTCAGAATGATAATGAAAAGGGATGATCAGGCTGATTTTCTAGTTGTCACGTGGGTACCCAACTTCACTTACTAATAGGGGAATAAGGGGGAGTCAGTTTGCAAAAAAGCGAACCGAACCATACTTTCTTTATGCATTTGCTCTTTATGATATCAAACAAGCCCCTCGAACCCTTCTTACTAAACCCTCTTCTTCTGGATTGAATATCACTTATGGCTTCTTTGCTTGGTGAGGTAACGCAGAAGAAGCCCCACGCCCTCAGCCCCACCACCAGCCTACCTTTTCGACCCAAAAGGAATTGAAAATGAAAGCAGAATCTGTGTTCACTATCTATGGAGTGGAATGACTATCCAACATCTCCTCTTCCCTATCTCCCCCCTCTTTTTCCTTTCTCGCCGGCAGCCATTTCTTTTTTTGTATTGTTTATTATGATTGATCTGTAGTTCAAGGGCACTTTTCCGAATCCGAGTGTGAGATAGAATAAGACCCAGACGTAAAGTCCCGTCGGCTGGGAAGGGATTTTCTCTATTTCTTTTTGACTCCTTTCTGGCCTTGAGCCATATTCGTCGCCCTAGGCTCACCATTCTTTCATTTCATTCTATTTATGGATTCTAGCTCCAAAGAACATATACATGGAGCTATGTCGACTTACGTACGTCTCGTTGACCAAACGATTAGGTATACCATGCCACGTATCATTCCTTCTTTCCATTAAAAAAAAGAAAAGATATAGTGATCGTGCCGTAGGACCTTCTTCCTTTCTACTTGACGTTATTTTCCTCAGTTTTTTTACATTACATAAGGTAGCTTGCTTACTTAGCGCTTGCGCTAAGGATCTAATCAGAGTCAAACTGAAATTGAAAATGAAAAAAAACCTTTCCTTTATTAGCCGGAGTACACTTGTACTCCTTGATCTTTAGTAAAGGCGGATTAAGCCAAAAAAAGATGGTACACTCGAATTGTATTATTTAAGTGCTTATTGCTTGCCAAAGATCCTACTTCTACAATTGGTAGGTCATCGGGTTATTCAAATAAGTCATGTTTTCCGTGGTTTTCCCATGTTACAACTTCCGTACCAATTCGGTCGATCCGGAATGGATCAGTTAAACATTCCATTAGGAAGCCTGGTCTTGACTCTTCTGTGTGGTATTCATTCTCGTTCGGCTCTTGGAATCACATCCAGCAGTGGTTGGAACAGCTCGCAAAATCCAACCACTTCACCTACTTTATTGCCCCTAACCCTTTCTCGTACTTCTATTGAAACAGAATGGTTTCATGTTCCTTCATCGATTGGTTATTCCTCTCCGTTCGTATCTCTTTTTCCAATTTCGGTCTCGATTAGTTTACAAGATTGAATGGCCAATTATCTTCCGGACCCTCGATTCGATTGTTTTCCAAGAATGTTGAGCCGTCGTCTAACTCCTCGAGAATCATGTCATTCGCCTGTCACGTGTTGCCACCAGAGTCATAAATACTCGAAGTAAGCTCATGGCTCGCCCCTATATCTAACCACCGCTCACCCCGATCACATATTGGTACGTTCATGATGCATCATGATCAAAAGGCCGTAAAAAAAACCTATGCATCAGTCTACTATCATGATCACATATTAGCTCGATTTTCTTGACGGCTTGAAGGTGAAGCCGCCTATTTCTTAGGGCAAAGGGTGCTCCCTCCTCCTAACTCCTTCCACTTCTCTACGGTGTCAACCAAAAATTGGATTACATCACGTTCAGTTTGACGAGCTGGGCAATGAAAAGTTTGATAAACAATAGCATAAACTCTCGTTCTTTTACCTTCTTTCATGCGAAAGTTGACCAACTTCTTGATCAATTATTTTTGCTCACCATCCAAGCCCCCCATATAGCTGAGAATTTCTGAGTAATTGGAAGCTGCTTTCGATGACGAGGCCGAGATATTGATATTACGCATTTGTTACTGTCCATCTTTATCAGCCAACTCCCCTGTTTCCATCTTTCCTTTTAGAGTTTACCACTCTTCATAGCTTCTTGAACTTTCTTTAGGGTCTCGCTCCCTGAGTTCAAGAGTCTACACTCTCGCGTCATACGGCTCCATCCTGGAATCTGGACCTCCCCTTTCCTTTGACCAACGGGTCCTCAAACCAACCTGTCCTCCCTTTCTATTTCTTATTTCTCGAAAAGCGGTTACGCTCATTTTAGGTAACATCAAAAATGAAGGAAGGATTTATACGTGTCTGATTCTCGGCCATTCATTTGTAAGTCACTTATAAGACGTGAGAGATGCTCTAAGTCATAAATGGGAGGGCCGGAGACTTCGCTCAAATGGGGGGCAGTTTTCTCCTTAATAAAATGAAAGGCTGCTTCTTGGATCTTTTTTTTTTTATAACTCAATAAGAAATGTTCACTTGGGATTAGGTTTAAAAAGAAGAAGATCATGAACAACAAGATCTTGACCTTCTTGCTTACTCTCCCGAATCGAAAGATCTCTGATCTCCGAGGCGAGGATGGCTTCATCAACTTTTTTGCCGAAGGAAAGAGGGGGTTTGATCTCTCTTTTTCTTCCATTCACGTATCACACAGTGAGATTCTCTTTCGTTGTCCGCTCTTTTCATTTTTTTTCGTACCAAAGTCAGACGAAAAAAAAAGGTCTGACTGTTAGAATAATGGTATCGATTGGTATTTGATACATGGCAGTCGGTAACGTTGGTGAATTAGGTGAAGGTACGGAAAGAGAGGGATTCGAACCCTCGGTAAACAAAAGCCTACATAGCAGTTCCAATGCTACGCCTTAAACCACTCGGCCATCTCTCCTACATAAGATGTTGATTATGACCCAGAAACTGCGAGTGAATAGCTAGTCATTCATCTTCTTACAGTAAAGGTACGACCAATCCATTAGAAATAGAAACACTTTTCGTCAAAGACCTTCGAGGAAAAAAAACGATTCTTGTTACCATTAAAAAAAGAACTCTTTTTATTCATCTTTTTTAAGACGACGATCCCGTCATATTGTCATAGTATGATATTTATACCGGATTAAACCAATGAATTGGAACGAATCCACTACTCCTTTCATGGTCACATAGTCATTACATAATTCTTTTTCAGGTATATCTTTCTTAATATAGGTAGTACCCATTTATATATATATATATTATTAGTAGTTTTTACCTCCCGAGAATCCGGTTCGCTTATCGCCTGAAGTTGTTCATGCACATCTTGAGGAGCTCTTGCTAAGTCAACTTCTGGGGATAGGCAAAAGTCAAGGCTCGCCACCTTGCAATGAATTTCGTGACAGGTTCATTATCCCTTTGCTTGGTTTTGAGTTGTTCGGGCACTCAAACCCTTCTTTGTGTGTTGCTGAACTGCTTCCTGAACTCCGAGACCCTTGCTTCCCAAGTCGAGATCGACTCTTTGGAGAGGTGCGCGAACCATGTAAAGGTGGGCCCCTCCAATAATTGTACGAAGAGCCTAAGGCACAGTGCCCCATTCTGCGCTACCGGCCAACATCTTACCAGGAAATGCGCTAGATGCTGGTGCGGGTCTCCCGTTCAGTCAAACATTTTTCAGTCTGGCTGAAAGAACCCTGGCGTATACGGCACGAAATCTGTCCAAGCCGGATAAGGTTTGGTGATCATGCGGTTATCCTCCTTAGACTCTATTGGAAGAAAAGAAAGCAAAGAAAGAGGCGGAATGGAGAAAGGAAAGGGACAAGGGCGATCTTGCTTGGCGCTAAGGCTGCTGGTTCGGGGGTAGGGTACGGTACTAAAGGTCCTCGGACTTCCAGGCGGTTTTTCCTTTGGGCAGTTGTTCACCCATTTTACTTCTTTCGCACCTAAGACCGTATTCTCGTTAACTCCTAGGCAATCAGGTTAGGTTAATCCCGAAGAGCTTGCATTCGATGCTTCTGATTCAATAATTCCTTCTAACAAGTCATCCTCAGAGTTTGGGTCTAAGCCTCGAAAGCCTTTGGCATCGTCACTTTCGGATCAAGATCTAGAATAGGCTTTTTCGCCCACCTCCTTCTATTCAGAGATATGGAACTCCAAGCCATCAACATGTTGCTGCTTGGGCACTTGGTTGAACCGGTATCTCAATAGCACTTGTCCTTCCCCATCTCCCATTGGTGCGCTGAAGACGGTTATTTATGTATCTTCGTCTTCTCCTCCTTCTGAGTCAAATAGATAAAAGATGTTAATGAAGATAGATTTTCAGAGGATTCATCAAGGTTTGCTCTGTGAAAAGAAATTGACCTCCTTCTTCTGACCGGGCCCCTTCTTCGTCTTCATCCCGGATAGGTGCTTTTCATTTTCATTTTTTAAAAACCGGTTGAGGTTTTGAAGGCTCCCCGAGTTCTGCTTTTCCAGTTTATTTTGCTTTTTCGGGAAGCTTTTCCACGGGTTGAGCGAGAGTCGAGGTGGGGAAGATTGATTTTTCCTTCATCCCAGAATGCATATAAAATAGCATCTACAGTTAGTTGATTTTCTATGCACGGATGATCCGGAACTCTTATTGCTTCGTCTGGTTGTACCGGAACTCTTGTTTTCTCGCTTGACCTGCACCCCCTAACCGACAACTGAGTTTAGTCAGCTCAAAAGTCAGATGAATCCCCTTTCACAGAATCGTTAGGGTGTTAAACATAATCATTCGAACGTGCCGAAAATCTATAATTGACTCTGATCCACTTACCCGAGTTGCCCTAAACCACTTACTGAAATGAAATGAACCGCTCGCCTACTGACCTGCCTAGCTGCCGAAAGCGGAAGCTGGAAGCTCCAAGCTACTTCAAAACTAGTCACGGCTGTACCCCTGTAAAGAGATTCTTTCTACGATTCCCCAGAGCCGGTACCAACTATCCGAAAGCCTTCTCTAAGCCATTTTAAAGGCTTCATAAGAAGGATTGGATTCCAACTAAGAAAGTGGAAGTCAGTGTCTATTCATCCTTATGGCCCACAATCTATACTATAGTCTACTATTTCATACTCTTTGGCTCAGGCAAGGACGCGGGTTCGTGTACGAAAGGAATCGGAATCAGAGTTTTCGGCATACAATATAAGAAAGTAGCGAGCATAGTCAGACGAAGCGAGCCATGTCTTACAGAACCACGAGTTGAATGAATGCTGCTCCCCAATCTAAATTGGAGGGCAGAAACCACTCAATTCTTTTTTTAATTAAGGTTTAGGAGAGCAGCCAGCCCTTCTTATATTATTAAGTCATTCTAATTAAGATTAAGGTGGAAGGATCTTCTTTTCCAAGGGAGGTAGTGCCTACGTGGCCTGGCCTAAGAACCGAATGGCAAGCGAAAAAGACTTCAGCCCCAGAGATGGACTTTGGACTTTACGCGAGATTGGTTCTAGATGCATCTGTCCTGGAAAGCGAGAGTGTCATCTATTCAAGCTATTTGCACAGGAAAACACTTATCCGGTTAGGTGACTCAGGGTAAGGACGATCCTTGCACAAAGGAGTGCTTTTCAGCATGGGCGAATGGACAAGGGGACTTTCCATCCAAATAATGAGTTCGGGCTTGGATCAAAATCTCTCATTCAGTCAAGCAAAACTACTCAATCAATCTCATCTTACGCTTAAGGCACCCAGGATAAGTAAAGTAGTCCCATTAAGTGCCTTTAATTTGAATAGTAGGAAGAGGGAGGAAAACGCTTTGCTTCGACCTGACCTTAAAGTGGATGAGAACACGAGGTTAATAAATCAAGCAAGTTGACAGAATCCAGCTCAGAGAGAAAGTCAAAAACACGACTGATAGAAAGAGTAAGAGCGAGAGCTCAATCATAGATAGGGAACCCCTTTCACAGAATCCTTAGATCCTCTCCCTAAGAGCAGAGCCACTTGACCAGAGAGACAGACGATGTTTCCACTGGTACCCCTTTAATTAATGCATTAATTTGACGTTGGGGCTAAACCTCTTTTTGTTTGGCCCATGAGGATACTTTCACTCTACTTGCTATTGTTGTCTGCTCCTCCGTCTTCCGCTTGTCACGAAAGATTATGCCTTGAAGAATGAACGACTGATAGATCAAACTCCAGTGCTAGGAAACTTCCAATCAAGCGCTTCCTTTTTCTTAAGAAAATGGGAAAGAAAAGCACTTCTTCTTCTTCATGAATAGTTCTTTGATCATTTGATCGGATCTAGTCGATCAGATTTGAATCGAAGGTCTTGAACTCGAGTTTGTGATATACTCTTGTTGTCACCCTAGCTCTTTCATTTAATTGTTGCCCATTTCTTTCCCTCCGTGTAAGCAATCCGCCTTCTTCTTCTTTCTTTTTTACGAATTCAGCAAGCTAAAATCCTTTCTTCTCTTGAGTGATTGCTTTAGTTAAGCCTTCTTGACTAGTTTTGAGTCCCGATTTTCAGTTTTTGAATGATTTTTCAGGTCTTAGTAAAATGGATTCCATAGCCTTTTCCCGTGCTCTTCCGAAAGAAGCATCTAGAAATGACTTGTCATGGGCTTATGCGATGAAGAATGATTTGCTCGGGATAAATTCTTGTGCTTATGCTTATGTGGATAGGTCGCTCAATTTGTGACACTAGAAGAAGGGGCTTAAGAAGGGCTAGCTAAACGAGAGAAAGATGCTGGTGGAATTAAGGCTAAGACAAAGTAGCCAAGGTCAGTGAGTGATATCGATCGAGCTCGGAAAGCCAATAAGGGCTCTTGGCTTTCTGGGAGATAGTTGGAACCAACCAAACGGGACCAAAAGTCAAGCTATCTCCCGCTCTAACAAGAGAGACTCCTTTCCTTTTTCATCGTTAGTCAACCCTTGTACTTTTATTCAGTTTGAGTTTGTTTGCCTTTCAGGGTTATCCGTCGTTGCGTTGAATCAAAACTTTCGTCATCTTGGCCCACACCCCGTTCGTTGGTAAAGTAAACCGTCTTGCGAAGACTAGCTTTGCTTCAAGTCTTAGTCCCCCGCCTCGCTTCTCTTTATAATTCATTATAAGGTCCTTTGTCCCACTTCGGTAGATATGACATTTGTCCGACCAAAATTACTTGTGGGGAGCTGAAAAGTACCACCATGTAGCTAGGGGGTATGTGTCTCGGTACCAGTCCTCGGTGTATAGCTGATGCGGTGGGGTTCTTTTTAAAGAGCCCAGGCTACGCTATTGAGAAAGCTTAAGATTCAGCGGGGGGGCTGTCTCAAGGATCATTACCCCCTTTTAATCCCCTCAGGGGGACTTAACTGCTAACATCAGAAATAGCGATCGGTAAAACCGATTGTCTCAGTTATAATTCTTTAATTTGAGATATGTCGTCCCTTACTCCATTCCTTCCTAAAGTCAGGAATGGCGGGACGGGTCGGATAATGGGGGCGACGGCATGCATCATCAGAGTTCGAGGCGTGGGAAGGACAGAATCCAAGAATCTTTTTGTTAGTGGAGTCAAATGTTCCCGGGAACCAGCAAACCCAACCTATACAAAGAGCTCTTTTCAGCCCTTACTCCCAACAAGTTGCTGGGCTTTGATGCTTATCTTATTAGGCTAAACAAGAGAGAAAGGCCTTCTTTTTTATAGATTTCGAGGTTGGTAAGGGGGGTTTGCTTGCTGGCTCTCAGGGCTTATAGTCGGTTATATTCTAAGGTATTCCCTTTAATTAACTACGCGAGGTTAAACCTTGACTGAGAGGAAAGGAGAAGGGACGAGTGGCTCTGATAGCGCATAGAAGGCTCTTTTTGATAGCACCGAAGAACCAGTTGCCACTCATTGGCTCCATATCTCCTTCCCTTTTTCTCGGTCCCCCGGGAAAAGCGATATATATATATTCTCTCCTTAAACTCTGTACTATAGCTATCCAGCTGACGAGTTTTCCCTAGCTCTTATGCTCCGGGGAATAATAAGAGAAGGTGTCTAAAAAAGAAAGCATAGGTTTCTCACTTCACGTGACATAGTTACGCTCAGGTTTCACCAACTTCGCGTCGGGTTCACTTCAGTGAAATCTTGTTAAAGCAAACCAACGATTGGTTGAACCTTAGGACGGTAGCGAAAGGAACCTTCTAGCTAACCGGGTCAATTCAAACTCATTGCATACTTTATGGAATTGAGAACCCAACGTAATTGGTTTTCTCCAGCGGCTCCTTTTCCTATATTTTATCATATGGCCCTGCTACGTCTGCCCACTACAGAGCAGGCCTGACTCCCGTAAGTAGGTCCGCTGGCTTTTTGTACGGCTTTTGACTTTTTTGATCAACAACTCGAAGTCAACTATTGTATGTATAGAAGATTGGAAGCTCAGCTTTAAGTCAATAAGGGTAGGGGAGTAGCTGTGCCTACAATCTCGACAGTTGTGGTTAAAAGGTTTTTCTTTTTTCCACGCATCTATTAAGAAAGGCAGAATCATTTAATTTGAAATGCCCAATAGGCCAGGTTCTGGTTCAACATGAGGGAATAAGGATTTAAGTTATGAAATTGTTCTCACACTTATCCATCTTATCGAGCCAACAGCATATACTCTGCTTTTATGGAAGAGCTAAGTCCAAGAAGGGCTCTCCAAAGTCAATTGTCAAGCTTTCAAACTCGCCTTGAAGTTGATGAATGATTGCAAGGCTAGCAACAAGCAGGCTCGCTTATGATCTGCTGAAATAGTACATCCGCTTTTCTTATTAATCCCTAACATTCATGAAGCAGATTGTCGAAAAGGGCTTTCTGCAAGCAGGAAAACGACCTTTTTGACGATCCACAAGTTGTAGCTTGACCCCGGTCTCGGGACTTCCCAAGTAATAGAGTCTTTGAGAAAGTTGTAAATAAAAGGAATATACTCTCATATATATATCTCTCTTTTTTCCAAAGGCTTATAGTTAGTAAGACAGGTGTAAGTACCAAATCCTTAATCAGTACTGGACTACTAGTTAACGCACTACTAAAGCAGAGTAGCCATCATGCACACATCATGATTTGCCAGAGGAGCGAAAACAAATAGAATTTCAGTACCACGAAGAAAAGCTAGCTGGATAAATAAGATAGGGATCGCTCGCTCGGTAATGCTAACTTGGGAGGAGACAAAAGACTTGAATATAACAAAAAAAATGAATCTTTTAAAAGCTTTGTCGATATATGAACAATCTAACTATGGAAGAGTTGGTGAACATTGTTTTGACTCATAGCTCTAAGATGACTGCATGCATAAGCCAGCTTCAACACCACCTAGACTCAACATCATAGACAAACTTGAACTGACCTCAACATAAAAGGATGAACCTGGTCTGTCTATTTGTACGCATTGGCTTAACTCACTTCTAACCTCCCTAGACACCGAAAAGAACAGAACACATAATGAAAACTGCCTGGTAAAGGCTGTACAAGGGAACGAGAAAGGGCTTTGATAAGAAAGAGTTTGGGAATGTCCCGCTTAGTTAACAAACATCGAGTTTGGAGTCAGGGCAGCATGGATACGAGACTATTGAAGTTTAGTTTGGAATCATTGTGGTTTTCTATCTTCATATTAGCAAATGTTCAAATCACCAAGGCCTTTCAGCGATTTGATGCGCCCCCCTAAGCGTCACACTTCACCTACCTGACCTCAGAGAGAATAGAATGAGTCGCCCTAGCTCACTAAGAGTTTGAATTGCTCTGTAGGATAGTAGGGCGAATGAATTGCATTAGTGCGGTTTGGCTAGCTGAATCGCTCAGCGAACAAATCGCCTCCTTGCTCTTTGTCTAAGATTGGACTAAAGGTACCAAACCAGGCATCCTTCATTTTTTGGCGACTAAGCCCGTACGTTGTACGCCAGCTATACGTAGCTTGAACTGTGATGGCCGCAATGCTTAGCTATTGCCGATCCCCAAGACGCCTTTGGTTGAATGTTCACACCTGATCCACCGTCTGCACTTCCTACATTTATTCCCGGAAATGGACAGAGGAAAACAGGAATTGTAACCTCCCCATCTGCTGTAGTCAGCCTCACGGTGTGCCTGACTGGCGAGTCTGCCGTCTTCACGGCTTTCCCTTTTGCGGGCTGCTTCTCAAGCCTTCGAGTGCCGATCTTCGCTTGGGCTGGCTCCGAGGCTCTACCCTGGCTTTTCATTGGTTCCTCCCAGGGGCCCTTTCTCGTATCGCGTGTGCATCTTAATGAAAGCCCATTCCCTCGTGCTCTGGAACTCCTTAACTTCGGTTTAACAAAAAGGGTTCAATCTTGTGAAACCGTAGCGTAGGCGAAACCTAGCAGCCCGCCCAGGCCCAGAGTTTGACTTTTTCCTGCCCTGGAAAGAAACCCCCTTTCCTTCCTTCCCCCAGTAGGCCACAACACTGGGAGAAAGACGATCAAGATCTCACGTGTGGCAGATGTTGAAGCAAACTCCGAATCCAAGAGGTACCTACCTAAATCAAAAGTAAACCCACCACTCAAAGGTAAAAGAGAAGAGAGAAAGGACCTATTTTCGGCCCTGGGGCGGGAATGTGGTAGGGTCTTGAAGCCTCATGCTCGATTCTCGAGATTCATGGGCCGTCTCACGAAGATCTTCGATCCTTTACCATCGCGAGAATATAGCGATCGAAGAGCTATCGCTCAGCTGCTTTGTGTATTACGAAAGTCGTCTTTCCCGAAGGGGGCATGCTGCAAGAGCATAGGTGAGTGGTAAGCGTAGGTGAGTCGTAAGTGTAGGAGGCGTTCCCGAAAGGCAGCGGCAGCAGTGTGGTTCCAGGTGCCGTCGTGTCATTGAGATCTGCAGGGTGGCGGGGACTTTGACTGCCTTATATCAGGTGAAGAGAAGGGGTGGTAGGCTTAGTAGGGCTCGAACCTACAATAAACCGTTATGAGCGGTACATTTCAACCAATTAAACTATAAGCCCCTACGGATCTCTACATGTAATTTGCTCACTTCGGGAAGAGCGGAAGAAAAGGGGAGGCCTTTGCTCTATCTGCTTCTTCCTCTTCCCAGGAATGAACAATTAGAAGAAAATGCTTTTCTAATTATTTATAGATAGATATAGAATGTTATTCTAATTATATATATATATTATTTATTATATAAATAAAATAAGAAAAAGCAAGCGGCCCTTTCGCAACTCAAACTGCCGGTACGCTTTCCGGCTCGCAACGACTCAAACGGGCATGGGCTCTCTATTTGCTTGCAATGCCGGCTGTTCGCATTTAGTTAAAAGTAGAAGTAGAGGGCGCCCTTTGCCCCACACTTCAAAAAAAGTATAAAAGTCTAAAGTACATAAAAATTCAGAAAGAAAAACTGAGTTACGGGAACCGAAGGTTAGGCCGACTACTTACTTTAAGCTAAACCTAAAAAAGTGTGTGTTGGTGTTCGCTTTCTTCCCCTTTCTGTCAATTTGCCAATTTCCAGAAGACTAATGTACCCTCGTGCATACAGTTGCCCAACCACTTTCTTTCTTTGACTTTTTTACCACTTCCGCATCTGTCGCATTCAGGAGAGCTTGCTTCGTGTCGGAGCATTTAGCAATGCCAGCAGCCTGGTGAGGGCTGGCTGTCTGGGGACAGGGTAAGGTAGGGCCCGCTGGGCTCGCTCCTCATGAGATTGAGTGAGGGAATTGGAAAGGGGCTCATAAACTAGGCTAAGGGCTTTGGGGCACACGGAAAAGGGAAAGTGGATGGAGGGTGCTTCTCAGCGTCAGTTGGGGGCAGGATCGTTGGGAAAGCGCTTTGTAAGTGAAGTGAGTTGAAGCAAGCAGAGTTCGGAAGGCAGCGGAGAGATATTCACCTCAAGAAAAAGAACAAAAGCCCTTTTTTTTAGTCAATTTGTTCATTGTTCTGTCAAAAATGACATATACAGATGATCCTCCTTTCGATAACAGAGAGGCAGGATGGGCTTCGGACACAAGATCAAAAGGAGAAGTAGAAAGAGTGTCCTTAATAAAGAAAGGGCCAAGTCTTTTCCCTGCTTGCAACCCATACAAGTAGAAAGATTAATGTTAGGTACAGACCCCAACATTCTAGTAGAAAGAAAATATCTAAGTCTTGGGCTGGAGACATGTCCTAATCTACGGTGCCACAAAAAGGGGAGTAGAGGAAAGAACATCAGACATAGCAGAAAAGGAAAAAGACTGAGGTAAACGAAGTTTTTCCAAAAAAGAGAGCTTGAAAACTCTACGGTCCTTCCCCATCCCTTACTCCATAAGGCCTCTCGCATGATCCTCTACAAGACAGGAGGTAGGAGAAAAGTGAATATAAGCATTTTTTTTCAAGCCGGAAAGAAGATTCACTAAGAGCGGGAAGATGAAAAAGAGCAGAACATATTCGATGATAACGAGAGAGAGTACCAAGATTAGTTAGAGGTAATTGTTCGGAGTTTGTAGTTTAAACAATAATGAACTTTTATAGAGAACGAAGAGAAGAAAGAAGTGAAGAATCACCAGTCATATTCTTCAATGCACCCGAAGAAAGTAAGCAGCCCCCTATGTTGGTTGCGTAAGGGGGAGCAAATACCTGTAGCAGAGGAGGAAGAGCTATGACAAGACGGATTCAACCTCTTAATCTGCTAGAGTGGGTCAAACTTGAAGTTTTGGGCGTGGGAGTGCTCCTTAGATCATAGAAGTAATGCTTTAGAGGCCCTATGGAGTCAGGGGATTGGTAACTTTCTGATTTAGTAGGCATCTCCGGGGGAGTAGCAAGATGAGCTGTGTCTGACTGTCGACGAGAGTTTGCATTCTGCCACTTGTGAGAGTTTGCAATCATGTGACCTGGCTTCTTGCAATAGTGGCGATCTTGGACATGTCTCGTTTGCCTGATGAACCAGTAGAGCTTCCAGATTTCAGATTCTAACCATAGGGTTGATGTCCCGAAGCATGTTCAGCTGGTCCTATAGAAGCCTAAGCCTTCGGTAATAAATAGTATAGCACACTGACCTTCTTGTACACGTCCTCGAGGGCAGCATTCATGGCAATCATCACGTCTTTCTCCCGGGGGCATGGTATGGCTTTGTTCTTGGTATTGTTTAATAGATGTCGAGTGTCGCTTTTCCCCATCCAAGAATCTCCATCTACTTTAAGTGGGCGAACGTCAATCCTTATGTCAGGTTGGTTGTTCAAAAAACTTGATCTTTACCCTTTGCATCTTCATCTTTTTGAAAGCTCAGACCCATTCTTCTGGATTTTCATTAGTCCTATTTCAGGTGCAAAGCCTCTTTAATAAAGACCTCTTTCTTTTCTTTTTTTTTCTCATTTTCTTGATTGAAAGAGGATAAGAGCTATCCATTGAGTAAAGGGAGGGTTTCCTACAATGATTCGGGCGGTTGGTGGCCCCTTCGAGAGTTGCAGGTCCTTGCCGCTGCATGAGTGGTAGCTCACGCTCAAAACTCCTCCGACACGAGTCCTAGTCGTTGCGCTGCGGTCCGTTTCCCGGCTTCGCTTGCGCAATTTGCACTTCTGATTGGTTCCATCCATCCCTGACCCTAATGAATCGAGTATGAAGGGGTCAGCCAGTCAAGCGGTTCGGGTTCTCGGTTGGTTCCCGTTCGCCTTCCCCCCTCATAGTCCATTAGTGGGTAAAGTGGTCAACTTAGAGGGCGCCCGCCTCCTCTTCAAACGTGTCCTCAAGAACCTGGCGGTCTTCGGTCTCCGCTTTTGGGGGCGGGAGTGCTTGGTCGCTAGGCTTTCCTTTTCCTCAACCAATTCGGTTGTGTCAGCCCTGAGATTGGTCTCCCATTTTGTTATGAGCTGGCTGAACAAAGATGGATTGAAGGTAAGATAGATTTGAGTTTCAGTGGCATAGGACCTTCGATCAACCATGGGGCGTATTCTACCCTTACTGAATTCATTCTATTGAAGCGTAACGTAAAAAGCTCCTTTTCATCTTGCATTTCTTTGGTTTGGAAGTTCGTTTATGTTGTATGTGGATTTCTAACAAAGGAAAGCCCCTGTATGCCATTTGATTCATTTAAGTTGCGTGCTGCTCGCCACTCCCTGAGGACAAGGACGGGGTCGAACCGTCATTCCAGCATTTGCAGTCCGATACATTTCCATTATGTTACCTAGCCAAACCCGCCACCCCATGTGACAAAGTCAAACGGTTGTTCTTCCTTCCCTCTTTTTTCTACATATGCGGTGGCGGGCTACGCGCTCTATATGACCGGCGGCGGGTTACCAGAGAATAGGGGACAACTTCTTTCTCCCTTGCCTTGCTCCATTTTGCTTTTCTGATTGAAAGTAGCAAGCCACTCCACTACTAGTACAAAGGCCAGATAGAAGGTTGCTCATCCAGCCCAGCGGATCCATTGTTTTATGCAGTAGTGCGATGCGGCTGAAAAACGTAAGCCCCTATTTTCTTAGTAATATTAGTAAGGTATAGGTTGGAGAAAACTCCAAAACTAAGGTTCCAAAAAAAAAGCTGACCTTATATGAAATTTCAGTTTTAGAAAGGGGCACCCCTACTATACCCCTAAACTATAAGCTAGCGCACAACGGCTTTTCAGTCGTTGTTGCTTGCAGCTTGCAGGCTTGAAAATCTGTCTTTCGCCTCTCCTCCCTGTCTCCATTCTGATTGATTCGCTTCTTCCTTCGAAAAAGTGTTTGGTTTGCCCCTTGTTGTCTTGCATTTCGTGATCCTCCGCTTCAGTCTGCCTTTTTCCGATAGCCGGGATCCAACGTTGATTTCTGATTCAAATGTCAGCTCCAGGTTTGGGCGGCCCATCTGGTTAGTTCAGCTATCACTGCTGTAAGCCCTTGCGGTTGTTCGGCTGCGTACTCCCCGTCCGCGTATCTCACACTCCCAAAGCATCTTTTTCATTTTCTTTTCTTGCATTTTGCTTTTTCTTTTTATAGGTAAGAGGTCGGCTTCGTGCGGATAGATGTTTGCCGAGGGAGATTGGTGCTCCTTGAGGTATGCCCCGGAGGTGGCTTGTTCTCTTCTCTATCTTTTTTATCCAGTACCTGCACTGCATCAGAAAATCTTCGTCTTCAATCTCTCTTCGCAACGCAATAAAGAAGTCTAACAGTTTCTCTCGGCATCTGTCTTTTAAGTCATTGATCAACTATCTATAACCTAGTAGCAGGGGGGTCTGCGTTCACTATTAAGCCTACGCCCGTCCATTCCTTTGAAGCTTGATCCCGCCCTTAGACTCGTTACACTGTTCGATTGAACTCGTTGGCTCCGCGTCGGTTGGAACCCGGTTCGAGAACCTTTTCTCATAGATTCCCTTCGCCAAGTCATCGCCAGCAATTAGCTCTTATCCCTTGGTATCAAAGGGCGAGTTCCTTTCTTGTCTTGCCCAAAAACTGTCTTTATTCTCATTGGAGAAAGACTCTCTCGTGGCAAGGTTTTACACATAGGGCCAGCTGCTTTCTTTATCTCGCTTGCCGTTAGTCCGTCTAACGCCTTTCGGTTGGGGTCCACCCCAGGGGTTAGACCGCTTGGGTTATCTTTGTCTCGAAGGCAGTCAAGGTCTCAGCCATTCTTCTCCCATTAGACTTGTCAATCCTTTGCTCTTTTTCCTTCTCTCTTCCAGTTCTCTCCCTCTACTTTATTTGACAGGGGTGGAGAATACCACTCACTCAATAACAAGAAAAAAGTAGCAATTAAGTTTCAAATGGTTTGAGCTTGGAAACAACCTGCTATCTATCCATAGGCGAGAACAAACTGCTATTGGCTGCTTCGCCTATCTATTCTATTATGGCCGGCTTGGAGACATCAGAGGAAGACCATCATCTCTATCCAGGTACGATCATAGCTTTATTCATTCGTTGAACCTTGGGGATAACCATTAGCATTGAGGTCAATCACCACACCACCTCTATCATATATACGACATTATATGACGCGAGAGTGCATGGTCAACACAAACCTAAAACGCCTAGGTTCCGCTTGCAGCCAATACAACCACAACCGGCACTTGCACGAGATTCAACAATCGAAACTACTGGTAGTCCCGAGGAGACGGCATCCTCCTATAATAGTTAGCAGTACTGAAGAAGCGAGCCCTATCAGAGAAAGAAAAGGACCCCCTTTTCAAAAATAAAGGAAGTCGCTAGCTAGATGTCAAAGGTGATTCTGTTCATGCTTCAGACGATCTGGCTAATTATATATACTTCTATCTAATTATATACTCTTCTTCTATTAGAAAGGCGAACTTATAGGCCTGTTTTAGCTCCTTTCTATAAGCAGTTAGGTTGACTTTGTAAAGGCTACTAAGGACCGGGAAAGATTCATGGAGAACAAATCTATCTTACTAGAATCTATTTCTACCACTACTTGGGAGGGCTGATCATAGACCTATATTAATGACAACCAAGGATAAGCCCTATACCTTTGAGGATGGATCAACAATGGCTTCTGAATGTATATAATGAATTTGATTGAGGAATGAAACTCCCAAGAATTTGAAAGCTCCTGCCTACTGCTTTAACCGAAGACTAGTACTAGTAGCAGTAGCAATTCAACGACGACTAAAGGCCCTGACTGCTGATTTCATTCAAAAGCGAAGGAAATTTCATTACAAAACAAGCAGAAAATACGTGAATGGAAAAGGAAGATTGGAACAAGCAATTGAGAGAGAACCACATGCAGAACACATAGAGGACTATTGTATGTATAGAAGATTGGAAGCTCAGCTTTAAGTCAATAAGGGTAGGAGAGTAGCTGCGCCTACAATCTCGACAAAGAAGGATTGCTCGTTGATTACTTCTTCGTATTTGCTGCTTTCTTCCTTATCAAAAGAAAATGAATTTCAAAAAAGAAAACGAATTCTCTGCCTGACTTTCTGTGGCAAGTCAGTCTGGTTTGCCTGTGAATCCAGCTTTCGATCGGTTACTGTACTCTCTGTTCTATCTCGCCTTGAGCTTTGGCCTGGTATTCATTCTTTTATGCCTTTCGCTCGGTAAGGACTTAAACAACAATCGAAAACGGATGAAATAGCATCTCGACTCCTCTCCTGGGATAAGTTGAATCTAGCTATCCCCCCTCCAGTCTCTCTAACTCTAAGCGGAGTAAGCTCCCTTCTGCAATCAATACTGAAGAAAGCCTTCTCCCTTCTATTGACTTTTTCCCTTTCCCTAGCCTGGGAGAACTTTCATCCGACTTTCACTCAATCACTTCACATCTAAAAAATCTGCACATTAATAAGATAACGCTTTTCATTTCATGGCATCTGACTCGGGAAATTACTTAATCAATAGAGAGAGATCAGTCCTTTAAGCAGCCTTTTTTTTTTATCTACGCTACCCGAATCCACTTCTTAAACTCGAGCAATCACATCGGTTCTTCCTTCAACGGTAGCTGAAATAGCAGGCTAACTGTGCTTATTCTGCTTCCTATAAAAGAGAATCTCTCTGTCAACAAATGCCAAGAATGGCTTGGTCACATTCATTCAACCATGAAGAATCCATCAACCATTTAACCCGGGATGGGCTCCTACCTTCTTTCTTTTCGTGTAGTGGGGCTCCTTCTTCGTCAGTCAGAGACAGCAGAAGATAAAACAAAAGCGACAATCGCTAATGGTTCTCTGTTATACGAAACTTCATTTCCCCCAGGTTCCTTCCCTCGGAAAATGACTCAATCTTGACTTTCAATGCTAAATGGGAGCCTAGTTCAATGGCTGCTTTCTTCCTAAACAGGAGAGTTCGAAGGCCCTTCTCTACTGATTCATCCTAAGATAAGGAAGAGCTTAACCAAAGCAAATTTTACTTCCTTAGAGCGGAAGGAGAGAAATCACAGTCGAAAGAGGAAAGAGATTCAGCAAGAGACAAGGCTGGTAATGACGATCCTCCAACTACGGTTACGACGAAGTGACTTTTTGCATCTCAAAAAAGAATATTATAAAGGGCTAGCTCCTTATCTCTTTCCCTCTCGGCTTCTGAAACAATCCTTGTTAAAAAGATAGGGAAAATCGCCCCGGAAGGTGTATCAAAAAGGACAACATCAGATGAGCAAATTTGCCTCAACAAGTCGTGAAATCCTCTTCCGAAGCTTGAGCCGAGCCTCCACCTATTGAAGTAGAAAGCGAAATTCCGCGACTCAACGGATTATTATGCCCCAGAAATAACTGATCTTGGAGCCTTTGTTTCGGCGTCTGCTTCAAAGGAGACTCCTTGGAATGAATTCCTGTGATTCTTGTCCCATCGAGAAATTAATCAAACGGGGGTCGACACAGCCTGAAATATTCCCCGAGAAAGCAAATCTCCAAGTGGAGGATTGTTGCTCTCGCCTAATATCATAATCTGGTTTGGGTCATACGTTCCATTTCTGGGTGACTTCCAAGCTACGACTTAGGAATCTTTTGTAGCAAAGACTCATGATTGATCTCATTATGGCTGGGCCAAAGCCTCTCTTTCTGATGCGAATTCGAGTGTATTAGAATCGAATAGGGTTTAGGGAATTCAATCTCACGCAGGTCAGTAGATCGTTCAACTCTAGCTTATGTTAGCCTTTCATTCACTTACAAAACAGAGGAGAAGAGCTAGCTGTAAAGGATTTGCTACTTTCTTAGTATTATAACGTTAATTAACTTAAAAGATCTCCCCTACTCTTTTAAGTCTGGCTTGCTTCATTTGCTTTCAAGGATCTTAGGCAAACAGTGACCGGCTTCGCGAGACCATTTCGGTCTACACATGGCTAAGCTCTTTGGGCGCAGCTTTCTCGATCAACTATCTGAGGCATTTGAAGAACGACAGAAACTTCTCTTCTCTATACACAATTCTCAGTCTAGTTCGCCACAAGGGATGAAAGCAAGGAAAGAAAGCCTCAACCCTCACTCCTAAATGTAGAGAGAAAGAAATTGATTGCACAGGAATCGTTGAAAGAAAGAGTCTTGGATTCTGAAAGAAGAGCATATGTCTCTACGACAGTGTCGGCTTACATACCTTTAACTGACCCCACCGACCATTCTCAATGTGGCAAGAAAGCTCTTCTATTTCTCTTCTCGAGGGAGTTTCGTTTAGCCCTGTTCCCAAGATTGATCCCCTTCTTTAGGGACCTTTCATAGAAAGATTTGAGGGTAGGGTCTGAGGCCCATATCTCCGCTCTTTCTACCTTCTTATCCTCGAGGATAGCTTCCAAGCTATAATTCCTTTAGTTGTTAGCGGGCAAGAAGGAAGAGTTCCACTCCTGGTCCTATCGAAGCAGACACTTCATTCCTGGGATGACTTCTTCATGAAAAGCTTACTTATCCCATTCGATTCACTGCTCTTGTAAGCCTTGCTTGTCTCGCTCCTCTTGATTATGCCTGATCTGATGTATGAATAAGCGCTTTGACATAGCTTAAAGGAAAGGCTTGTGCATATAGTTGAAGTGCTTGTTTCGCTTGATAGTCTCATTAGTTCCATTACCCTTGGAAACCTTTGAAATGCTTTAACTGAAAAGAATTTGGGCATGAATGTACAAAGGGTTTACTTGTTACTAATATAGTCTAGCCTCTACTCTTCTTTAGATCCCTTGTTTCACTCCGATAGTCTTTTAAATCGGGTCGATGCAGAGGAAATGAATGCATTTACAACTATGAATTCTTCTATTAAGTAAGTAAAACATAGCTAAAAACATAATCTGAATTATGATTATGCCACATCCCTTATTCTACTGGATCTTACGGAGCCTACTCATGCACGACATCGTCGAGTCGGATCATAGAAAAGATTCTCTTCAAGCGAACCAGCCTATCCTCTGTATGGGGCTTACACGGCGGTTGGAACAAAGACACATTTGGTTGTGAATTCTAATGTAGAAGATAAAAGCATATTTCTACACGGCCCAATCAATAGTTCAAGTCACACACTCCCATAATCCATTTTCTCTTCATAGAATTCCCTTCAACTATTCATGTAAAATAAATAACACAATATTGTGGAGTTGAAGGGAAAGATCCAAACCTTACCTCTTCTTTTTTTTTTCAAAAATCCATATTTGTAGCAATGAAATACTATTGTTCCTTCCCAAAGTAATAAGATAAATGATTGATTACAAATATCTATGATCTATATTCTCTATAAAGGACCAGAAGTACCTTGCTTACGTATCATTAGGAAATGCATTAACATAAAGACGGCAGTCAGAAGAGGTAATAAAAAAGTATGTAAACTAGAAAAACGGGTCAAAGTGGATTGTCCCACACTAGCACTAGAGTGTAATAACTCTACCAAAGGCGATCCTATTACAGGAATAGCTTCTGGTACACCTGTTACAATTTTGACTGCAAACAAAAATAGGATCCTGAGGTAAGGAAGAACCTATTACACCAAAAGATGCGGTCAAAACAGACAGAACCACACCAGTAACCCAAGTCAATTCGTGAGGTTTTTTAAAACTAGCAGAAAGAGAAAAGTACACAAGACATATAGGTACCCTATAGGGAAAAAGAAATGCTTCGGTTCAGAAATGCGAGAGCAGGCCCTCCCAGCAACCTGACTTAGTTTGCTCGGGTGTGGAAAGTACACCTAACATATAGGTGTACCCAATAGAGAGATGGGGGAAGCCTCCCCGGAAATGAGTCCCAAAAGCCTGTCCTCTCTACAAAGAGTAAACTTGACCTACTCTTTCCGTTAGAGAGGGTGAGACCAGCCATGGTCTCAGGGTATGGCAACGGGAGGCTGGGCATGGTCTGTCTCTGAGGATAGACATCCCATGGACAAATTAACATCTCTCAATCCTAATTCACTCATTAAAGCTAAGGTTCTCAATCCTAATTCACTCATTAAAAGCAATAAAGAATAAAGAAAGAATGATTATAATAATAGATCAACATCACGTGTGTCTTGCGAATTGTTCCTATAGTTCCAAATGTTCCAATTGTTCTAATTATTCCTATACTGTAAATGATTCCTTAGATCAAATTATGTTTACACGTCATATGAAAATGTTCAGTTGAAGCTTTGGTAATTGAGGTTAAAACTATATGCGATTTCTTTAAGAAGATGAATCCTGAGAACTTTCCTCTTACTGACGTAGAGATTTTCGATATTCAAAAGTCCATTTTATCTGGAAATTCCTGCTTTTCTCACCTTCTCGTCAAGAGTTTTGACGATTCCATCCAAACTTCCTGTTTCCTGGAAAATGTCGTAATTGGATCACTTGGTATTCTCTTAGCTAAAGAATGAAATCAGACTTCCTATTTTCGGCGATCTTTCTATAGCTTTTTAAATAAAGACAGAAGACTAGGGCATTTCTTCGCTACCATTCAAGAGTGGAGTGAAATGGATATTCTTGTTCACATCAATTGTGAAGAGTCAATAAACCTGTTCTCCAGATCCAGACTTTTAGAAAAAATAGATGCTATTGTTAATAATGATCAAATCTGACTCCAGATGATCTCGTCTTATTGCAATCTACCAATTATGGATATTAATGGAAATGACATATCGGAAATGACCGGTATTCCCCCTGTTCCTTTCATATCTGATATTCTATTCAATATCTTTATGGATGACATCGATCAGGAAATTGAAAATAGATTAGCATATCAAAGATATGCACGCTATAATGGATAATTCTTTTTTCCAATTGTGGATACTGAGAATTACCAGAATACCGTATCGGAATTGATTGCGATCTTCGAGAAATGCCATTTTCATTATCTTTCTATAGAAATAGGTATTAGGGGTGGTGATCCTATTTCTTTCTCAATGAGTGAAATTGTCATTAACAATGATGGTAAATTAGTACGAAAATGAAAGATTTAGGCCTTTTTCAAAAATTGACATCGGGTATCCCTTGTATTCGTGCTACCATCCATCCAGAAGATGTACACCATAGAAGTAGAAGTCCAGACAGTCTTAGTGCACTGGATGTTGGAAAATGCACGGCTACTTGGGTGAAATTCCCTACGGGGGGAAGGGAAGAGGACATCAAAGGACTTCGAGAGCTCCACCTGGCTGTTAAGCATCTTGCTGAGATCAAATCTAAAATGCAGCGAGTATCAATAAGAAAATATGAACTCTTATATAGGTATGGTGAGTCTTATTCTTGTTATTCATTTGCTCCTTGGGTTCTGTTGACTTCAACTAGAGGTCTCCCCTTCCAAATCAAAGATGGTCTTGAGAGGGGAGGATTAATCCGTTCGCCAGATGGAAAGCCTGGACTTGCGGATATCTGCCGGGAAAGCAAGAGAATCAAAGAATTTTGGCTATCGGATGCTATTGTTTATTCTTATGGTAAGGATAACCGATTCGTACTCTTTATTCGTATTCTACTTGGCTTTACCATCTGGTGGAGGGTAGCTCCAGAACCATTGCTTCTCAAACCAGAGGCTCTTTCCTCACTGGATCTTAAACTACTTGTCAAAGTAGTCAAGGACACGTTTCTTTTCCGTGTTTGCAGCTCCCACCCGCATGTTAGCAGCCCGTGCGATTGCGGGGAGCCTCTCAATAATCTTGCTAAAGAGCTTTTTGAAGAACCTCCTTATGATCCAATCGATCTATCTAAGACAAGTAGAAGCATTAGGCTAAAAGCAATATCTTTTTTCATTGGTACTTGCATTTTAGCTCTGACCCTGGGGGAATCCGTCTCCCAGCACGGGGTATATCTGAATCTTAGAGAATTTGATTTTCATTCTTTGATGAAGGCTTAGAGAGGTTCTCTAGAGTTTCTTTTTTAGTTTCATGATTCTACTTTAGGTCCACACTCGAGAGCAAGTCTTCGCAATGGTACTTGATTTTCTTTCCCATTACTTCGCTGGTAAAAAACCAGCCTACTGGTAAATGTTGTGTCTCTTTAGTGCCGTTGCCTTGAGCGTAACGTAACTAATATATATATCTAAGAATGGAATGGAAAATGAACACTCTTTTAGTGGCTCTTAAGAAAGCCATTTATTGATCAAACTACAAACAACAGCCAACTATGAGAAGTCATGAGCAAACCCATGTTTCCGTTCCCAGTACTATGAGTCTTCCTAGAGCAATAAGTGTTCCCAGTACTTTGATTCTTCCTAAAGAAAGAACTGTTCCCAGAACAAGTGGTTCTTCTCTCACTAGAAGTGGTTTGACACCTACTCTATTAGAGAGAGAGCAATTAGAGTATGGCTTGGCAGAAGAGAAAATGAGGACCTTTCTCGCACAAGGTAAAGGAATCAATCCTGTAAAACTGACAAAGAAATTGATGGGTATTGAGTCAACTAGCTATCTAGAATTTCTTAATAAAAAAACCATCGGGTTGGCATATCCCGGATCCTTTGACTTATGCGAGAGAGGCCTTAGTAAGATAATCCAAGACCAAGCTGTAAGGCAAGATGTTTTGGTGAGAGATGTGAGTCCGGCTGTAAGGCAAGATGTTTTGGTGAGTCCGCAGGGGCAAGGCTCTTGCCATCAGGGCTAGAGTTGGTCATAGTAGATGGTCTGGTGACTATTTTGCCGATGCTCATTTATGGTTCTATCCTTTTTCAGGACTATTTGCCTGATGTGAGTCAGGCCCCTGTTATAGAAGAATTACTGCATTTGGAGGAGACTGTTCGGGGGGGTATGATGGGGGAAAGCATCAGAGCCCTCTTCGAGGAAGAAGAAAGAAGCAGTGTCTGCAGCAAGTTTGCACGGAATTCCCGCATGAGAGGACCCCATATGACATAGCCATGTGGATTTCTGGGATAGTGCTTGCCTTTGCTTTATCGCTGGCTATTGCAAAGAAAGCAAATCCTAGCTTGTGAGCCAAAACCTATGTACTAACTCATATTTTCTCGTCTCGATCGTTGAATCTGAATCTTTTCTGGAATCTATCTTTTGGTCTACAGTCTCGTCTTCTGGCCCCTTTTGGTACGTCTTCTGGTTGTACTTTTTGGGGATATAGCGTTCAAATACGAATGAAGCGCGCGAGGCCACCCCTCTCAGGGGGTGGGGAAGTTAGAGTGGGTATGCGAGCTCCTTCCAACAACCAGTGCACTAAGACTGTCCGGAATTCATTATATAATAGTAGAGGAACTGTCCAAATTGAAGAACCTAATGGATCGAAAAATCATGCTTCGCATTCCAAGTGAGATGCCCAAAAGGGAAAGAACGAGGGAAAGAATCGACAAGGAATCTATAACAGAAAATCATGAATGAAAAAGCGTGACGAGAATTCTCAACCCGAGATGCGTCACAGTAAATGGAGTATTGTATTCGTTATCCTTGGTCTTGAGACATGTCTCTTTCGACTGAGATTAATCAGTTGGATACTCAGGTTTGTACCCACGGTTCTTTCAGATTCAAAAGAAAGGCCTGCCCCTAATGGGCTTTTAGCGAGGCTTTCTTGGTACCTAAGGTGCCTTTACACTTTAGTATTCTTATACAAGATCCTGATGGACTACCACCATCAAATGAAAAAGAAAGAGGAGGTAGTCAAAATCAATATGAATGGAAGATGCCTCATGAACTTCTTTTGCAATTGGATGTACCACTCTCTCTCTTTCAAGCTTTAACCGACCCGAATCAAATCCAGATACCTCACCAGATAGTTCTCCTATCATATGTCCGATCATTCGACTAAGGCATCCGATTCTATGCCACTAAAGCTTCATGCCATTGAAGACTGGTCCTGAAAGCGATTAGTAAGCGAACTAGGATCTGCAAGATTCTACTTTGATCCGCCCTTCCCTTTTTATGAGATTTCTATACTATCTTCTTCTATAGCAGGGGGATAGGCCGACAAGACTAGCATCGCTTATTTCTCCATTGACCCATACTCTATTATCTTATTCCTCAATGGAGGATTCCCCCTTGTAAAAGCTTACTCTTTCTCGAGGCTCTTCCTATTCACATTCAACTTGAGGAATGATTCTTCTTCTTTTTTTTTTCAGCTTCACTTTTCTGGCAGCTTCTTTCGGGTATAAAAAAATGAAATCCATTGAATCCGGATCCTCCTCTCCTACTGGGCTTACTAAAAGGAAAAGCACCAAGACTTAGCCTAGCTAGCACAGAACAGACACCATAGGAAAGGGCACACCAAACCTTTTTTGAACAAGGTCACCCTCACCACAGACAGAAGGGAAAGTCTAATGAGATCGACGGTCTTTGTCCTTTCTCTATAAAGAAAGAACCTAAATACCCAGTTCTTCGTATTTTATGCTTTCTTTCTAAGGAACCAAGGTTCGGGTGTACAGGTCTAAGTCCTAGATGAGAAAGGCGATGTTCGCTAACCACCTATAGGGTACCTATATGTCTTGTGTACTTTTTTCCGAATGAAAGGATGAAGCTTTTCTTTTCTTTCAAACCACATTTGCCTTTACTAGTAAAGAAGACAGGATAATAAGGGGCTATGTTTATTCTACCTTCGAAATCATTCTGATTTTATAGGCGTGGAAAGGATTTATCCGGGAAGTTCTCGTGTTTTGTAGTTCCCACCTTTGTTCTTATGTTTAAGGAGAGGCTCCTTTTCAACTCTGAGTTTTTCAGTTTATTGTGGAAATTTCGAAATGGAAATTAAAAGACCAATTCCTTGTTTATACCCAACCCTAAAAGAACTAGGTATTGGAGTTATAGTTAGTGTTAAGTAAGGCATTTAGGAAGATTCTATTTTGCTTTATCTTTTACCAACCCTTTCGTCGACAGGCAGTAGTGTGGCTAGCAAGTGAGTTGCGGCCGAATATAAGTGAACTTGGATCTTCTTCTATCTCAGAGGACGCTTTCATTTCATTTTCTTTTCTCATAAGAGATGTGAGGAGAACAGTTCAGTTTCTTCTCCCCTTTGCCGCTTCGTCTTTCCCCCAGGGTGGCTACCTGTACCTGCGGAAATGACAAGTCGCCTCTTTCATACATTACATATTTTATCCAATTTTTGATAATGAAGTTTGAGGGTCAAAGTCAACCCAACTTTATCCTACAAAGCATATGAAAAAATGGATCCCTGTCTTGCAGGTTAACCCTCAGTGACCTCTGCTTACAGTGCGTCAGGTTTTAGTTAGTCGGGAGTCAAGTGACTGACTATGTTGGGCTCCAGCCCTTTAAGATAGTAAGGGCATAATAGTAGTGTCGGAGTTGACGCGTAACCTCCAGCCCCCCGTCAACTCATTCAATGAATGTTGTTTCATTCACCATGTGGCTGAATCCTAAATCAGAATTTCCAACGGGAGAGGCATTCGTCTAAAGATAAGAAAATGGGGCGTCCATCCGTCTATTTGACCAAGGCCTTGTCACGAGCTGGGCTTGAACCAGCGCTTTCCAGATGCATGGTCTGGATTTCAGCCTTCCTGATCGCAACTTTGTTGACCTGGTTCGTCTTCGTAACGTGAAAAAGCAAGACTAATAAAGACTACATCCGGAGTTGACTTTCATCAACATGTCATGAACAAAGAGAGTTTTTTAAAGGCCGGGTCCCGGTGGCATGTTTGTAATGATATCTACGGCCATGGAATACCATGGGTTCGCAGCGACCTTAGTAGAAAGATCATAAAATACACCATACAAGTTAGTAATTCTATCCTGATTTATCTGACTTTGTAATAGTATACTCTCTTTTGACTCAGATATATTCAAGTTTTAGGGCAATTTAGGCCCTTTCTGAGTTATAAGATCTTATAATACGTCGCAAATAGCTGCCCGTAAGGAATCCACCGAACCCTCATGAAGCTCCTTAGAGTTTTTGACTCTCTGTCCATATTGATGAAGAAAGTCAACAAGATGATAATGACTACCCATCTTCGATTCTTTGTGAAAGAAGATTTTCGCTAAACTGTGCATAGAAAGGAATAGACTTCTCCTTTATATCAATCTCATTGAGAAGTCTAGGACCGCTACTGCTATTAGGAAGATTTTCTTCTTGCTCGGATCCTCTTAGAACTCGGCCTAGCCATCTGTTATAAGATCGAATCTCTTCAATCGAAGCTTCCGGCTTCATTCCTTTTCGCGAGAGTTCGCTAGGAAGAATATCATTCATGATCATGTCGATTTATTTTGATGGAGAAAGATATGGGGTGCTTGTAAATCACTAGGTTCAAAAAGGCTGCTTTCAAACCTGACTTTTGTTGAAGGGGCCCCCCGCACCACTCCCCTTCCCCTTATCACGGAAGCAAGCAAAGATTACTCACCATGACAAGGGCCAGCGCTCTCACTGAGAAAGGCTCTCGAAGATAGCATTGAGATTTGAGATTTATCAACGAACGGTCTTTGCCATTTCGAGTCTTTATTAAGTGTGCCCCGTCCAAAACCCAACTTTTTTCCTGGGTCAAGCTCCTCCATCTTTCAGAGTATCCGTTTGGATTGGATTTTTCATTTTTTTGAAAAGGCAAAAAATACTTTCGAATTTCTCGGAATACGGATGAGATCAAAAAGGCCATCATTGGGGCAAATAATGCAATAGCTTCGGTTAGAGCAAAGCCCAAAATGGCATAACCAAATGATTGTTTAGCCAATGATGGATTTCGTGCCACGGAATGGATTAAAGAACTGAAGACGTTTCCAATACCGACAACAGCTCCCGCCAACGCAATTGTAGCAGCTCCGGCACCCATTGATTTTGCACCTTCTAACATCTCGGGTTGAGAATTCTCGTCATGCTTTTTCATTCACGATTTTCTGTTATAGATTCCTCGTCGATCTTCCCCTCGTTCCTTTTCTCTTGGCCATCTCACTTGGAATGTGAAGCATGATCTTCGATCTTGTACGAAAGTAGACTGAACACCAAAAAAATCTCGACAAAGCTTATTCAGCTAAGCCGAACATGAGAGACAAATGGAACAATGAACACTTACTTAATCTCTTCATTTAACCAAGTGCCACAAGATCACTACTTCCAAGAAAGTAGTTGAATTGATATCCCCCGACTAAGAGAAGCTAAATTCAAGCCAAATTCAAAACATGTTCGCTTATTATGTTATTTGTTAATAGTTACTAGAAGAATGGCACTAGAAATTCTCTTTTGTCTAAGCTGGTAGATGGTTCTTACTCCGGTCAGTTGGCTTTATACTAAACCAACGGATAGCCTTCTTTATATATAGAAAAAAAATGTCCATTAAAAGGAGCGGACTTTCTCGGAACAAGGTTTGGGAGGGAGATGGCTATGCTTTCTTGAGAAAGGAGGTAGTCTATTAAGAAGTTGGAGTCAAGCAGTCGACGTGACAAATCGAAGGATTTAGTCGCTATTGGTCGATAGGTTTCCATTGCTAGCCCATGATTGACTTTTAAGCCTTGTACACTTTCTATATCCTGTTATTCATGTGGTGCGTCATTTCCACTTGTGATCGAGGAGGGCGCTTTGGTTGGTTGGTTGAGGATCTCACCTTTCGAAGAAGAAGGGTTCTAGTATATATATATCATATGGTTTCTTCTTTCTTTCAGTGCCTCATCTTTCGGCGATCTTTCTTTGCTAGCCGAGGAATTCTATTCAATAGTAGCGACATTCTTTTCTCAACTATTTGCATCTTTCTCCGATTCGCTGAAGCATGAAAGATAAGCTTAGGAAGAAGAGATCTTAGTTAACCCTTGGGCCAGTCCATCTTTAGCATCTCAAGAATGCGCTCTTAGCAAGTGAATCAAAATAAGTGTTGGTTTGCGCAATTGAAGAAGAGGGGGTTGTTCTCAGATGCCCAGAATCGAAAGAATAAAGCAAGCAACCCATTGAAAGCTGTCCAAAAGGAAGGGAAAGACTGACTAAAATACCAAAGAGTGGCTTCCTTACTGCCTTGGCTCTTAGGACTTCTTATCTTACAAGGAATGGGAAGATAGAGAGAGAGACAGCTAAGGATATAGATAGTTGGGCTATCCTCTTTCTTACCTCCCCTGCTAGCCCTTCTTAAAAGCAGAAAGCAGATAAGAAAAAGCACTGAGTGTCCCAGAGGACTCGGACTCTTATAAAGTATAAAGACAGAGTTGTTGAAGAAAAAGGTATTTTTTCCTAATGCTACTCCTTTCAGTCTTTCGTTCCTCTCCTATGGCTCAGCTGAGTTTGCCAAGAGATTTATAATCAAGAATATTAGGAATTTACATCACCCTTGTGGACTAATGGCAGTCCATATGAAATATCCAGTGTTGAGGTTTTCAACCCTAGCTAGGATAGTTGGTGCCGGTTATCGGGTATTGGCGAGGCTCGATCATAGTCGGTCTTCTCATTTTGAGAGGGTCTGGCCTATGTGGACCAAGCAAAGACTCCCTTTTTACCTTTTGTTAGGAAGGGGTCGGCCTCAACATCCTTACCTCAAGGGTCTCATTATTTATTATCTCCGTAAGGAGATGAGACCAAATGAGTTGACCTCATGATGATCTTTTTGAGATGTCAGGAATGAAAGATTGGCTTAACTAATGTCATTGGTACTACATTACAGCATTGGACCCAGAGGTTAGCATCGAGCAATTCTTCAAGGCACCAGTTGTAAATACCAAGTGGAAGATCACCAGAACGGATCAACATTTGGTTCGTTGGGGTCTTTTATGGAAGATTGTTTATATGGTTGCTTTAAAGGGAGTCAATTCTCAGATACCAATTCTTGGTGATTCTACTTCACCTCTTGTAGGTTATTTGTTCGGTGGGGCTGGAGGTCAAGACTTCTTAGTTCGAGCTTGTGGTTGTGACCAACCACGAGCTGGTCGAGGGGTTAGTTGTCCTGGGGTACAAACCCAATATTCTATAACCCATTACTCGACTAAGACCATCAGATATTAATAGAGGACAGGGGGCAAATCTTTCTTCTTATCCTTTTTGGAGTAGAGAATATAACATAATAAGAAAATGAGCCCCTCAGCTCACATCAAGGGGTCGCCAGCTTCATATCTTTCTTTAAACCCATGCTGTGAAGTCTTCTTTATCCTACTCCCCGATCAGCTTTCTTCCTCATATGAATCATAAGAAAGACAAGCTTAGCATTAGCAATCCACATCCTTTGATCTCGTTTTATGATCATAAAGTGTGGTAATCTGCAGCTCTCGCTCTTTTCTGGGACTCGATTGAACCTCCTTAAACCATTTCCATTGGGTTTGCTTTTCAATGAAGCTTTTGAAAGAAGAAGAAAGGCCTGACAGAGGTGCTCTTCATGCTTTTTTATCTTATCCTATACTAACAGGAAGAAGGTAGGTCATCCAGAGAACGAAGCTTCGAAATGTACACATGGCGGGGAAGTCTCATAATTGATCAGGAGAGAGCAGAGCAACATCTCCCCTTTCCCTTGAGGAGGAAGAAGATCAAAGGCATGCTTCTAAAGCCTGTAAGACATCTGATAATGGAGTAAAGCAGCATTTATTCTATTGACCTTGGGTTCTCAAACTATCATAAGACTTTTTTTTTATAGCACTGAGTAGGTTGAGGATCTCACAAAGGCATGAATAAATTGGGAATAGCTTTGAAAAAGCTTTCGTGTGGTGGGTTTTGTCCCACATGAGATGGGAGAGCTGCAAGCCAAACATCGTACTCTCTGGAGGGACTGTGTCATGTCCAATTCATAGCTAAGCTGACCATCTATCTGCCCTAAAAGTCAAAGCAAGAGCTTGGAAAGAGGGTGCCAACAGTTCGGTTAAAACTCGGAATTAGGCCGCTAAGGGTGAATACTTTTGGCCACCGATGAAAGTCTTTAAATCTAGATTTCCTCACTCTATGGCCTTCTATTAATAGGATCGTCTCATAAAACTGTCTTTACCATGGGAAAACTGCTTTAAGTACTACTTCTGAAAGTCTTTGCATTGCTGCTTTGCAAGATGACCTAATTAACGTTTTCTAAAACAACGAGGATCGCCTACTTCCTTTCTCCCCTTATTTCAAGTTTTGTTTCCCTCAACTACTCGTTTCAGGGATGAAGTTACTCGACTATAGGGACCAGGATTACACTCGCTGGAATCATGAGATCGAGTATAGGAGATAGTCTGGGAGGAGTACTCACTGACAGGGCTATCTTCACGTAAAGGCTAAAAAGAGCGAGAGCTAACCTTGCTACTATCACTTGCTGGCCTTCTCTTTTCTATCTTGTCTCCTCTCCTATGGACTACTTAGACGCCAACTACAAGATTACAAGCTGACCTGCCTTACTTGCTTTAAAGCTGTACGATCTTAGATAAGATAACGAACTTGCCTTATCAAACTCTCCTACTAACTTGCTTATTACTTCAAGGCTAAGGGGATCAAAAGATTAGAAGGAAAGCTAAGGATATAGATAGTTGGGCTATCCTCTATCTTACCTCCCCTGCTCTGCTAGCCACCATAAAGAAGAAAATCTCCCTTAAATAAGCACTAACTGGCGCAGAGGACTTTTATAAGGACAGAGAAGCATACTGGACTACTTTCTTGCTTGATACTGGCATGGCAAGAGATTAGATGGATGAAACTCCTATCGGTATAGAAAGAGCTCCTCAATAGCAATAATAGAATAAAGAAAATAAATCCTATGTCATTCATTACTATGAACATATAGGTACGTTACCCCTCAAATACAAGTATCAAGCTTCGGTATCCCCTTACTCATGAACTTTGCAGGAATTTCGGGTTGTATAAGCTACTTCTATCTTCTATCCCTGTAAGGTCTAATGCAAACGGTAAGAGCCCTATCTTGATGGCCTTAGAAAAGAGGTTAGACTCTTTATCCCACTCTAAAAATGTAAGAGGCCACGCTCCTCTGACTGGCTGGACTTCAATCCTACTATTCCTATCTATGAATAAGAGGTCCTAAACTAATCCTACGCATTAGGATACTCATTCCAGAAACTTTTTCACTCGACCAAACGAGCGAAAGACTTGTAGCGAGAAAACGTAGGGATCGGGACTTGTAGCGAGAAAGCGTAGGGATCGGGATTACTCGAGTTTCCCCTGCTCGTTCACTCCACTCGTTTGCTTCAAGTCCTACAACTACAGGAGAAGAAAATGCTTATCTAAATGGAAATGAAAAAAGAAAAGTCAAATAGCGTAGCATGCGTATGGAAGAAAGGGCTTCCCAATAGGAATGAGTTGCCCCAAGCCCTTTCAAATCCATTTAGAAAGCACTTCGACATGTGGTACCCCAGCGGGGAAATGAAAGCTTGAATGAAGTAAAGTCAGTACCGGCTTCACCAACCTAATTCAACTATTACATCTAGAAAGCTACCTTACCTTCTTAATGGGAAAGATGCGACAAGGGAGAAAGCACACTTCTCTGGCCATTGAATCTCTTTTCTAGAACTTCACTAAAGAACTAGCTCTTCTTGCTATAGGGATTCGGTTAAAAAAGTCAAAGCTTTTTGAACTACATTCACAGGAAATTCATCATGATTCTAGCTTTCTTCAAAAAGACCTAAAACAGACTGACTCATAGGAAAAGAAATTCAATTCAAGAAAGGGACTCACAACCTTGATAGCTTGATTATAAGGATTTTCCTTGAATTTACTTTGAAGTTTGAAGTTGAACTTCTTTATCTTGATTGGATTGGGTCCGTACTAGCCCTCTACCTTTGCTATATATAATGATGGATGAGAAAGGAATGAAAGTGAAAAATACGCAGATTCTCATACTGCTGATAAGGCTGTCTAAATAGAAGTTTGGGGATAAACAAAAGATAGAACGAAAGGAGAAAGGATATCTCTGTCGTCTCTTTGATTTGAAATGAAAGAGATCTCACTTGGCTTATCACATGCAGTTTGATTCCTTTCTTTGACTTCTTTTATGTTTTATGGCAGCATATTAGTCAGAAGTTTAAGTAGCACACACCTTACACCAAGAGTGGACAGCCTAACCCCCTTTTCTCATGATAAGCCACCTTCCCACCAATCTAGGTAAGATGTGATTGACCGGGCATGAGACGATGCGGCGAAGGCATGTCATTTGGCGACATAGCATAGATAGGGAATGGAAGCACCTGAGTCGGGGGATAAGAGTCAGAGTCCCATCCCTTACCGCTCCGTGGGTCTACATGGTTGGTAGATTTTGCCTGCTTTATCATGGCCTAGATTGAGTGCTTTCAAACCCATGCATCTTACCAAAGACGAGAGTTCAACTTGGCATCGAGCCGAGCTAGGAGTCACTTTTTCCTCGACTATGGGTGGCGTGATGCTGCTGGGCATGGTCCTCTATATGAGGACTTCTCGTACCCTTCCCCAGCTATTGATTTCGATATGGAACTGCCCGTCTATTGAGACGGAGATTAAGCTTTGTTATGTTGTTGCTAGCAAATACCACTCTTTTTGGTTTTGGATATTCCAAATAATTCCCGCAGGAGATCCGGACCCATTTGATTCTGATCCTTCGATAAAAAGATTCATTTTCTTCATAAGAAATAGGAGGTAGAACCAAGAAATCTTTCTTTTTCGATTCATCGCTGGAGTTGAATACCTCATTCAAGAATTGTTTTTGATCCAATTCGTAGGAATCAATAGAAAAGGCAAATCCCTTATGATACACCAGATCCGGCTCGGTTATTGATAGAGTGAATAGATCTGCCATTTCTTGAAATCTCTCTTCTAATTCAAAATCGTGGTGTAACGTGGATCCCCCCTGTTCCGGTCATGGAATAGATGAAATAAATCAAAAAATGGATTTTTGTTCAAGAATGAAAGATTATTGGAACTGTCCATATCCAGTTCATCCTTCGGAACCATATCACATCCCAGATCTGATGAAATAGGATGAATTGAGATGGTATTTTGTAAATACATAATTATCTTGAATATATTAACTATTTCTTGATTTTCTGATCGCCGGGAAGGGACAAAAGAACAAGATGTTTTGTTCTCTCACCAACTTGAATAGCGGATTTTCCTTCTCAAGGTGATCTAAATATCATGATATCAGGATAGAAAGTCCACGAGGTCAGTCAAATGCTGTATAGTCGATGTCTAAGCAGGAAAGTTCCCTTGCGGGTCATTAGTTTCATTTTCTCTTTTTGTCCTCAATTACCCTTTCCCTCTAAGATGTGAATTGGAATTGTGTTAGAAAGAGGAAACCCGGAAAAATTGGCTTAAAAAGAAAGATCTATGAGCTGAATGCGTACTTCACTCTCTCGGGATGTCTGCTCCTGTAACCTAAGCCCTACTCCATTGCCTGCGGTCTTTCTAGCCTTTTAGAAGAAAGCTAAACCGCACCGGGAAGATAGGAATGAATTCGACCAGGGAGAGAATCTTCTCTTAAGCCAAGAAAGCCCATGACTCCTTCGCTAGTTTTCCTGTCCGGTAAAGTAAGCAGCAAAGCACTTCACTCGCTTTCGAGAACCTAATAGAATAGAGGCTGATTCACAGTTGGTTGGCTATGCTCTGAAAAGAGTTCATCTGGACTTGAAGGGCGTCCCATGGTCGGATGCGAGCCAAGCTAGTTAATCAAAAGTGATTCTCCATTACGCAGTGATCTTTCCGCAAGTGGAGGTCCAGGCTCTAATCCAGTCTCTGATGGCGTAGTGGACTATGAGGACCCCGGTCGTGCTTCTGGTTTTCATTCCCATCATAATATTGATGATCAATCTCCTCGTGGTCTACCATAAGAACTTGGAGTCCGTATCATGGTGAAGGTAAGGTAATGCTGTGATTCTTGCTAAAAAAATAGACCGAACGCGTTCGAGTTATTAGCTCGTCCGACCCGGCAGCATTCATGAGTCGCTCGTTCAACTGTCCATCGGAGACACGGTCAAGAAATACCATGCATTGTTGCCCTCCGTCCTTTCTTTCTCTTGGTCCCACCCGTAAAGATAGGGCTCAGCTAAAAAAAGTGAGCGCCCCTGCGCGAGCCTGATTTTCTTAGTAAAGTCAAGCTTTGGCTCCCTAAAGACTCAAAAAATGAATCAAAAAAAGGGGGACTTATGCAACGGGCTATGCCACCCAAACCAAGAATGGGAAGTCGCATCCGTCCCATCGCAAGCACCTACAATGTCATGATCACATTGGTTTACCCTTTTTTCTTTGGTAGTTCAACGGATGGTCGCCCCTCCAACAAGAAAAGGTATAAATATGGAAACTTCTCTGCCATTTGAATATGAGAATTTATGAAGGAAATCGGGTTTTAAATTTCCAGAAACCACACGATTATATAGCCAAAGGGAATACACCGCGCCTAAAATCATCCCAAGAGCTGCTAATGTGGCTACTAAGCTATTTCTTTGGAAAGCTCCTACTAAGATGGGAAATTCCCCGATAAAGCTTCTAGTACCAGGTGAACTCATATTGGCCAAAGTCAAAGAAAAGGAAATGGTAGAGAGATTCGGAATGGTGCTCACTAAACCTCCGTAATATCTAACAAGTCGAGTCTTATGTCGGTCATATAGAACACCAACACATAGAAAAAGGGCTGAAGGAACCAGTCCATGACTTAACATCGGTGGAATGCTACCTCTAATTCCCTGTATGTTCAATAGAGCGAAAGATTCCTCCCCACTGATCGGAGTACGCCGATTACCCCCCGAACCGTACAAGATAGTTACCACCTATCATACGGCTTTCTAACTTCACTTCTTTTTCTGGTCGTTCTGCTCTGTTGATCGATGGTAGTATAAGAGATCTGTAACCCCCCGAAATTCTTTATATAAGGCTTCCTGCTTCCTACCCATAGTTAGCATGTATCTCCCTGGGTCATACTTGAGTATCACATCGTAGACCCCCACCCCAACTCTATCTTCCTTATCAATGAACCGGAACATAGTGCGTAGGTACTCTTCAATGTAGTGGGGACGAGACGACGTGACATACTACAATCACGTACAAAAGTGCTGCCCTTCGGCTCGGCAATATGGAACCTCTCAACAGCTCCCCCCATAAGACCCTATTTCTCCTTTCTTCTCTTCTTTCATGTGAGAACGACCCTCTCTTCTTCCCTTTCGAAAGGTTTTTCGTGCTATACACCACGTTGAAAAAGACCAACCTCCTATGTACCGTACCTTTTTTTGACCTCGAAAGGGAGGTCCTCCTTATGATGCTACGGTCGGCTGTCCGAAGTGCAAGGGGTAAACTCGGACTCGGATAGGATTGTGCGTTCGGGCCCTTCGGGTTTCATATTTTGGCCAAGTTTACCGTACCCCCGGCCCTTATGTTACACGATCATAATATTTTGTTACGTTCCACCGCTATTACGCCAGAAAGAAAAGGTTCCACACGAGCTCTCGTTCTGCGGCGTGGTGGCAGGACTGATAGGGGATTGGCTCCGGGTGTAGATAGGGTCAAATCTGCAGGGGTCATGCAAATACATATGCCCCTTCCCTTCTCTTTTGGATAAATGGGGTGGTTTAGAAGGCGCTTTCCGATCTACGGTCCCTCAGAGCGAAGGGTTAGGCAGGTAGTATGGGCCCTCTGACTTCCAACTATGTGCTGCGCGGCTCCCTCGAAGCGAATGAAGGGAAGCTCTTCGAGCTTACGGGTGAGCTTACACTTACTCTCAGCCTCTTTGATTGGTAGGCGGGCGGGCTAAGCCCCCTACTTAATCTTCCATTCATAAGGCTCATTTTTTAGTGTCGTGACGCTTTGGTTAGGCCTATACTATAGGCTACTTCTAGCTTCTAAAGTGGCCTTTCCACTTTTGGTGTAGTTTTAGTTTGTATTTGTACTGAATAAATATATCAAACCAAATAAAGGCGAGCAGTATAAGCCCTTCTCCGGCCTGGGAAAAGCAGTGAACTCTAGAAGCGTTGGCGTTATTCAACTTTGGACACGAACACTATTCCGTTTTCAGCGGAAACCCACCTTAAAAATGGAACATCGACTTATCTTATTGCCGTTCAATCTAAGATAGTGCTGATAGCTTGTAGTGAACAACCCCCTTATGAAACTAACCGAAAGCAACCTTTGGTACTTAAGTAGTTAAGGTTTGGAACCCTTGCAACTATGATAGTCGTTTGCTTGTTGCCAAAGCCTTCGCCTTTCTTTTAAATCAAAGTAGGCCGCGACTCTTGTCTTTTTTTCGGTCGGGGGAAGCTATCGCTTATACGACAGCTCTGCTTCCTCGTCTTGCTTCTGGCAAAGCTTCTACTTTGCTTGCTTCTCTCGCGCTTGCTTGCGCGAAGGCTTAAACGCTAGATCCAAAAGCTTCCGTCAAAGCGAAAGATCTGATCCAACAGAAATCCCGCATATTGAGCGCAGCTGATATGCGGCTACAGCTAGGCGATCATATCATGCCATAAAACACTTTTATATGTATAGAGAGATCCCCTAGATATACAGATAGAATAGATGTTTATGGATAGACAGACATCCCATTGATTCTGAGTTTTGGGGCTGAAAAAGCTCGTCGATTCAAATGAATCATTCTTCTGGTATCTCTTCGCCCCCCACCCCGAAACTGACCCACAGCACAGCGCCCATTCACTTCGCGCGCGGGAAGGCAACGAAGTTCAGTTCATGAGACTGCGGCGGAGTGGAGCAGCCGCGACACTCTTTTTCCTTAGCTGGATCTCACTAGTGCCACCTAAATGGTAGGTAGGCTAGGGTGTGTGACGTTTAGAGTTGTCGTTCGTATAGAAGTGGATAAAGAAAGATTTGTCAAATAAGAGGTTTCGGGTCATCCATCCCCTTGACCCAGACACAAACTAATCTTTCTCTCTTTCGAATGTATGCCTGTCGAATCTTTTTTCTTTCAAAAACAAACCGTATTGACATGATGAATAGTGGTGCCCACCTGCAGAGCGTAGTCCTCCCTGCAGCCTTTGAAGTATACTCTTCCTCGAGTGTGATCTTATCCCCAAAGCCTTTTTGCTAAAGGAGTAGGTAGCGAGATAGATGACTAAAAGTCAATAAAATTTGAAAAGTGGATGATCTTTTCCCTTGTATAGTAAAGGGAAAAGCCTTTTCTATCTTATTAGTCAAGCCTAAACGCCCTGCAATCAAACTCAAGTTTCGCCTTTTGACAACCTTACTAATAGAAAGGGGAAAGATACGCTCAAGGAGTTCCTTCTTGCTCTAACTTAGGAGTAGGGGCTAACGAGCCTTTTCCGCAGGCTATTATGCTAGTTGTAGCGCGCTAGTGCTTTACTAATAACATAGAAAGAAAAAGGGGACTCTATCATGATCTTATGAATCTACAACTCTTTTTACTGAGTGAGACTCTATCCGGATATAAAGAATTCGCCAAAAGAGCCTTCTTCTAACTAGGAGAGTCAGCAAACTACCGGAAGCAAAGCTTCTGGCTCCCCCTTTGAATTTCCAATGCCTCCTTTTCGTTCTACTTAGGTGGAGCAATCCGAACTCTCGACAGAATATAAAAGAGGTTTTTCTTCCTGTGTAGACACCTCAACGAACTCATGTGGACACTCCTCAGCTCGAGGACAATTTCTCAAATACACATGTTGACCCGTTTTTCTTTTCTTTGCTGATTCCTCTCAATGAAATTTTCCATGTTGCACTAAGTTACTTACGGATGTATGCATGCAGTCCGGGAACACTTTGGGGTGAACACCCATCCGAACAAGTAGGGTCAATAGTTTAGCATTTAGGCCGTAACATTTAGTAAGAAAAAAAGTGTTTAACCCAACATGTGCTCTCCAAACCAAGCTAGATAGTCTATTATCACTAGGCTCACCAACTAACCTGGACTTTGATTCTTATTATTCCTACCGGATATCAAAACCATAAGGATTGTTTCCAGCCATGATGGGAACTACAAAAAAATGCTTCTATCTATTTTCTAGTCCAGCTGCTGATTGGATGTTTGACTGAATGCCCTCCCTTTACAGGTTCATTACTCCTTGGATGAAGAGCCACCATCGGTACTAGTCCAGGAGGTCAATACTAGCGAGAGTCCCACAGCTACGCTAGTTCGTTAGGTATAACGTCTTTCGGTCAGCTTTAAAGGCCAAACTAAGCAAGTTCCTTAGTTTGAAGAGCCCTGTGGAGTCAAGTTACGAAGGACTTGGCCAGAAGAGCGTCAATAGACCAAGAGTTGAGAAAGACCTCGTTCCAGCAAGTGGATGGTGCTTTCTGCCTTCAACGGGGTATCACCTTTCCTTTTGGTAGTAGGTTGATCTTTGTTTTTCTTCCTCAACCTTTACTCGTCTTTTGAAAACTGTCATCCTAGATTTCTTTTTCGTATGCTGGGGAAAGTTCCTCACCTTTCTACAAGAATTTTGATTCTAATTTCCCCGACTGAAAGGAAAGGAATGTAGGGCTTAGGTTTAGAATCCTTAGGTCTCTATAAAACAGAATGAAAAGCCCGAGTGAAAGCACAAACAAAAGGAGAGAGGAAAAGTAGAAAGGGGGGAAGAAGTCTAGTGCGTTTTCTTATTGGGCGAGAGGTGCACCTAACCCACCTACCCACTCATCAATCACGGTGTTCAGGTGACTTGCACTGATAGACCCCTATTGTATTGGAATTAGGCGCCCATCTTTTGACTGTTGTCAACTAATCTCTTCAATCTTCGATTCTACTCTATGTTAGAACATTTCTGTGAATGTTATTCTGATCTAAGTGGTCCTATTCTGTGTCCCGTGCTAGGAAGCATTACTCCTTTTTTCATTCCAATTCAAGAATACGACCGATACGATTAATTGGTCTGTGTGCCTCTCTTATTACTTTTTTGTATTCTCCTGTTCCTCGGATACAATTCGACCCTTCTACGGCCAAATCTCAATTTGTGGAAAGCCTTTGATGGCTTCCTTATGAAAACATCAATTTTTATTTGGGTATAGACGGTATCTCTTTATTCTTCGTGATATTGACCACATTTTTTATCCCTATTTGCATTTCGGTGGGTTGGTCTGGTATGAGAAGTTATGGGAAAGAGTATATTACAGCATCTTTAATTCGTGAATTTCTAATGATCGTCGTGTTCCGCATGCTGGATCTTCTACTATTCTATGTTTTTCCCGAAAGCATACCAATCCCTATGTTGTGCGGAGCTGAGCATCTTATATTCGCTGGGATCAAGCTTTTCCTCTGCAGGGGCCTTGTGCAGTAAACCCCCTACGGGCGGTCGTCCGTCGCCGTAAAGTAGTCCTTGCGAAGCTTTCGGGAAGAGGGGTAGTCTTGTGTGTAAGCATAGCATTTCTAGTCGAACCCGCCCAATCCAACTAAGAAGAACCGAACCTGACAGACACATCTTTTTCTTTTTGGGAGGGTACTCCAAGTAGTGGGTACGTTGTAGGACCTCGACCCACCTATTCGGGTCTTGTATGGATATGCAGGAAGGGGTGCTCCTAGGTGTGTGTAGGGGTTGTGTTTGTTTGCAAGAATTGATTCCTTGTCAAGTCAGTTTGGGGGGTGTGGACACACTTGCGTGAATTCGGGTAACAGCTACAAGGGAGAAATTGAAAGGAAACTGTACCCGACCAGGGATGGACGTAAACTCGTAAGCTACCGAGGGTAGGGATAATTGTCCAGGTCTTATTATGAAAGAAGAAAGCCGCCCTGCCACTGATTTAGGGTTGCTTCCTCTGTCGTCGCCAGGGAGCTCTTGGCGAGGAGACCTTAGGATAAGTAGCTAAAACAAAAGGGAGGGGAGGATCGACCCATTTAGTATAATTCCGAAAAAAGACTGTTGACAGCAGGTGGAGACATTTCTTTGGCCCCCTTCAAAAGGAAATGCGGGCAGGGTTAAGCTCGGCAGAGGGTTCAAGAATAGGGTAGGGTCCTACCCTTAAGATTCTCATATAAGAAAAGAGTTCCAAACCTTATGTTATGCCGGAAGGAGAATTGGGAAAGATCAAACCAATTTGAACTGCTCACATCACAGTAGTAGTAGCGTAAAGTCCGTAAGTCGGGGGCGGCCATAACATAAGGCTATTACTTTCACATCTCTCTCTCTTTCTATCTATAGATAGAGAGATCCGCTGCGTGAGCAACCCGACTGTGTGTTACATGAGCTCTACAGGCCGCACTCTATCTTTCTTTTCTTCCCAACGAGCCCATTTTTCTTTTGATTTGGAAGATGGGCCTTGAGTTCGGTTCGAAAGGTATGGTTTTCAGTATGTCTCTAGATGGGGCCCCCCACTAGTCCGGCTAGCTAGTGACCGGTTCTTTCGGGCGAGAAGGAGACCGGGCCCTACGGGCAGGCATCTCCCGCAACGCAAGCTGCATTGTTCGCCACCACCCGAAAAGCAAACGATTCGAGAGTCCAGGCTGAAAATACATGCATAGATAGTGGTCTAATAACAAGGGCCGACGGAAGCTCGGGACGGAGCCGTATGATGCGGAAGTCTCACGTACGGTTCCCTGAGAAGGGAGTGGCTACCTACTGCAGCTTCGACCAACCACCACCGGTCAATTCCGCTTTGGGGCCACCCCTTTCTCTACCATTATTATAGGGGTATGGGGTTCGAGACAAAGAAAGATCAAGGCAGCATATCAGTTTTTCCTTTATACTTTACTTGGATCTGTTTTTATGCTATTAGCTATTCTGTTGATTCTTCTCCAAACAGGAACCACCGATTTACAAATTTCATTAACCACAGAATTTAGTGAGCGGCGCCAAATCTTTCTATGGATTGCTTCTTTCGCCTCTTTCGCCGTCAAAGTGCCTATGGTACCAGTTCATATTTGGTTACCCAAAGCTCATGTAAAGGCACCTACGGCAGGATCCGTCATCTTGGCAGGAATTCCTTTAAAATTGAGAACCTACAGGTTTTTAAGATTTTCAATACCCATGTTTCCCGAAGCGACACTTTGTTCTACTCCTTTCATTTATACTTTAAGCGCGATTGCTATAATATATACTTCCTTGACCACTTCAAGACAGATCGATCTTAAGAAGATCATTGCTTACTCCTCAGTAGCCCATATGAATCTGGTGACTATTGGTATGTTTAGTCGGGCGGCGGTTGTTAGGTCACCTATTTTGAGTTATGGACACACAAGGCCAAAACATGTGTGCTGGGCGTGCGACCCATCAACCTACTAGCAATGGGGGAAAAAACATAGCATGTCGTAACAAAAGCTTGATTCGAGGCGTCAGCAAAACACTGCCGTCTGTTCCAAAAAAAAAGCCCCTTAGCGCCCCCGGACGGGAGTGGGGGACGGCTCTACGTGCAGGCAACAGCAGCACCGGCTCCACGAAGTCAGAATCGAATCTTTCTGTTGGCTTTCCCAATTCATTCGTAAATTAGAATGAAAGGGCTAGAAGCGCTCGCTTCTAGCTGCTTTGCCTGCTTCTTATTATGGCGGCTATGTTGGCGTGGCGAAAATGAACGAAAAGTGAGATGAACATCATGCTCGTTCCAAGTTCGAAGTACCATTTGTACAAATAAGAATCCCCTTCGTTACATTCTTTCTTCTTCATATAGATAGATATAGGATCTATGGGGCAATTACTTAGAAGTACATTTTGTGCAACAGCCCTTCCTATCTGATAGAAAAGGATCCCATGATCCTGAACCGATCTTACCTGGGATCGCAAATCCCAAGTTTGTCTATGAAGAGCAGATCTAATTGTATTAGTGTCTATAATTTCTTTCTTCTGTGTAATACTAATCGATAGGGCCTCATTGATAAGTGCTACAAGATCTCGTGCATTGGAACCCATGGTTATGGACTCGAATCCATTAGTATGGAACATTTTCTTTTCCAAGTGAAATCCCTTAGTATATGAAAGAGTGAAAAAGTGCTTTCGTTGTTGTGGAATAAGAAGCCTTCGAATCTTAATGCATGTATTTAATTTATTCGGGGCTATTAGAGCGGGATCCACTTTTTTGGGAATATGAGTCGAAGCAATAACAAGAATCTTTCTAGTGGAACATCTTTCACAATCCCTGGAGAGAGAGTTCACTAATAGACCGAGGGATAAGTAATTCGACTCATTAACATCCAGATCATGAATGTTCGGAATCCATATTATGCAAGGAGACATTGCTTTTGCTAATTCGAATTAAAGGGTGATAAAATCGGTCTATTTCCAACATCATATCCGTAGTTAGCGCATTCATCATAATTAGAAGCTCCAGCTCCGTATCAAGTTCACGATCGATATCGTCACTATCATCAATATCATTACTAGTATCAATATCGTCACTGCATCAATATCGTCACTAGCATCAATATCGATATCATCAATAAAAAAACCTTTAGGCTTGTTATCCAGGAACTTGTTCAGAAATACTGTAATGAAAGGAACATAGGAGTTTGTCGCTAGGTATTTGACCAAATAGGATCGTCTGGTTCTTATAGAACCTATCACTAAAATAGCCCTAAAGGGGGATAGGGCTAAGCAGAGCGAAAAGGCTTTTCCATGAGACAGGAAATGAAAACTATTAGCCCCACACGAAGTTTGTGAATAAGTGATTGTCTGATAATGAGCAAGGAATATCCGTCTTTCTACTAAACAGGATGTATTGAACTCATAATTCATTAGATACTTTTTATGAATGTCAACTAAGTATCGTAAGTAAATTGTTCCCGGTTGTTCAATCATTTGATAACCAAAGTCATTCTTTGATAAATGATCACTATGAGTCAGACTCAATAGAATTTGATCAATCCTTTTTTCTGCTGTTAAGGTGGAGAACTGAACCAAGAATTCTCTTTCTTTATCATCAATCGAATCACTATTCGCGACCCAGGATTCTATTTTATCTTCAATCCAATCACCGCTCACGTTTTTTCTTTTTCTTATCAATGAATAGATCTCTTCACTTGTATTACTTAGATGTCTCGTATTTCTCGAAAAAGTGATTCGATTGATGGGATTTGGTATGATACTTATGAGATCGATGATATCGATGAAATTGATATTCAAATCTTTCTTCTTAGAACGTATTGATTTGACCCCATAAGTGGGATCACTACCCCATAGCATGTTGCCGCCAGAACCCCATATTTCTTCTAGAGAATCTCCTAATTGTTCCAGAGCAACTAGAAAGAGATTCTTTAACCAGAAAGAATTCAGTTCAGATGTAGGATACCTATCCAGAAGTTTTCACAACTCAATCATGTATGATGGAATCATCAAAGATTTGACCTTTTCAAACTCTGTCTGTAACTCACTATAGGCTCGGAAAACTAAGATAAGATGTGTACGAACGAGATATCCAGCAACAAGAAGAAGGAAAAGGATGGAATAGAGGAACTCCCGAACATTTGGCGATCTCAGATGTGTCGATATCAACCATTCTTCTCCCATTAGACTTGTCAATCCTTTGCTCTTTTTCCTTCTCTCTTCCAGTTCTCTCCCTCTACTTTATTTGACAGGGGCGGAGAATACCACTCTCTCAATAACAAGAAAAAAGTAGCAATTCAGTTTCAAATGGTTTGAGCTTGGAAACAACCTGCTATCTATTGATAGGCGAGAATAGACTACTATTGGCTGCTTCGCCTATCTATTATATTATGGCCGGCTTGGAGACATCAGAGGAAGACCATCATCTCTATCCGGGTACGATCATAGCTTCATTCATTCGTTGAACCTTGGGGATAACCATTAGCATTGAGGTCAATCACCACACCACCTCTATTATACATACGACATTACATGACGCGAGAGTGCATGGTCAACACAGACCTAAAACGCCTAGGTTCCGCTTGCAGCCAATACAACCACAACCGGCACTTGCATGAGATTCAACAACCGAAACTATTGGTAGTCCCGAGGAGACAGCATCCTCCTATAATAGTTAGCAGTACTGAAGAAGCGAGCCCTATCAGAGAAAGAAAAGGACCCCCTTTTCAAAAATAAAGGAAGTCGCTAGCTAGATGTCAAAGGTGATTCTGTTCATGCTTTAGACGATCTGGAAGATAGGAATGAATTCGACCAGGGAGAGAATCTTCTCTTGAGCCAAGAAAGCCCATGACTCCTTCGCTAGTCTTCCTGTCCGGTAAAGTAAGCAGCAAAGCACTTCACTCGCTTTCGAGAACCTAATAGAATAGCGGCTGATTCACAGTTGGTTGGCTATGCTCCGAAAAGAGTTCATCTAGACTTGAAGGGCGTCCCATGGTCAGATGCGAGCCAAGCTAGTTAATCAAAAGTGAGTCTCCATTACGCAGTGATCTTTCCGTAAGTGGAGGTCCAGGCTCTAATCCAGTCTCTGATGGCGTAGTGGGCTAACTGACTCCTCCCCATGGTCCGGAGGCAGTTTGGTGCAAAACATTTTGTCCCTATGACACACGAGCTGAGTGAACTGGAATTGTAATACAAAGACAAAGGTAAGGAACTTAGTAAAGGAAATAGCGGAGGCTTGGAAGCAGGTACACCGGGTCATGCCCGGAAATTATACAGATGCAACTACTGAAGGCTCACACAAACCAATCGACACTTAAATTTGAAAGATAAAAGACCAACTTAAACTTGAGAATCGGCTCGAAGATCAAAGGAATTCCTCTAGGTAAGGTGAGGCCAAGCTGTGGAAGGAACTTTCCGTCCAAAGAGTATAGATAAAGTCGAAAAATCGGCCCTCTGGAGGTGAACCTGTGACTTCGCCCTGTTCTTATGGCGGGAAGTAGCAAGAACACGATCTCCCAGAAAAAAAAGACTAAAGCCCCCGATCCAAGATGCCCCACCAATCAAATAACGCACTGCAGATCCAGGGTTTTGCCCCAAAGTACGCATTTGCTCGCTCTGAAAGTCAGTACGAACCGGGCAAAGAAGCAATGTGGACCATCCCTAAAGGAGATCGGCGAGCCCTTTCCCCTGATGCATGGGACAAGGCCGGGGAGTCGAAAGATTATAAGCGCACGCAGCCCTCAGGCAAACCTCTAACCAGGCTGATGAAAGCTAACCAGAAAGAAAAAGAAATGATGTCGGTCGTTGTGATCCTTCTTTCTCTTCCAGCCCATCTTGACTATTCCTCAAAAGAAAGGAAGGTTTAGAAGGACTCACCCAAAGCAGAAAGATAATATACAGATGGAATGGTTTATCAACATGCCTTGGGAGCATGAGAGCGGGACCCTTCCCTTGGGCAAAGAAAGAATCCTTAATAATATGTAGGGCTAACCTACCCCAAAGGATAGGGTAAAAGGTTCTTCCAATCTTTCGGATAAAACCTAACCAACGATTCATATTCTAGAAAGGCCCTTCTTACTGGGTGTCTCTCCACAAAGGTGCTTCTTTCTGTATGAGTTGATTGACCTACTGACAATGTAATGTAATAAGATAAGAGGGCAATGAAATGGAATAGAAAGAATTCTCTCCCTCTGAGCGCTATTGTTCTTTCCCACCCTTTCTTTGAACCTTGGTTATATGCTCAATCTCTCTCAAACAAAAGGTCATTCGGACATCTAAACACAATCCCTACATCACAGGCCCCATCTTTACTCCGACTTCCTCTGTGCTTGGTGACATTACTTCATATCAGTGCCTGTTTGGATCGCCACCAGATTATGAAAGTCTTAGACTGATTTTCTGCTATGCTTATATACCTGCTCAGCTACGTCAGAAGCTTGCACCTCGTGCAAACAGATGTTTTTTAAAGGGGCATGCCTTAGCTCAGAAAGGCTTTCGATGTTTTGATCCTTCTTCTCGTTCTCACCGGCCCGACATCTGACCTTCCATGAGCACGAGTTCTTCTACTCCCCCCTTTTTCTTTTAGTAGGCACCTATTGGATCAACATCTTCTGGATCTTCTTCACCAGTGGTTTTTCCTTCGCCTCCCCTGCATCAGGGGGAGTCAGAGTCCATACCATAAAGAATCAGGCTCGCAGCCCTCTATTGAGCAGCCAACACTTGCACCTCACTCTTCTAATAAGAAAGAGCAGCCTGCATCTTTCTCATCTTCTAATAACGACCAGTTTCCTACGGATTCTCCTTCATCCTCTATCGCAGTAGAGCCATCTCTATCTCTGCGCTTGAATGGTTTTCCCCTGCCCTGCAGCAAAGGAAAAGTGCTTTCTTAAAATCTGCCCGCCTTGAGGAAAAAGATGTGTCCAGGAACGCTATGTGAATAGGGTCTTTTTAAGCCCTCACTCAGCATCTAACAATTCAATCAACATACGTTTCAAAAAGCATTTTGAAGCCGTATAGCCATTTCAGCCTTACTCCCTATTCTCTCTTAAATAAAGCTATGAGAAAACTGGAGTAATGTTCCATGACTTTTCCCATTCCTGTGAGGTGTAGAGTTAGTTATCCTTTATCATCCGTGGCATTCCTCCTCTCTATGAGATGTGGGATCGACCCCGCGAGCCCTTCCTCTTTCTACATCCTTTTGAATGAGAAGGCATGCCTATCCATGTTTTATCTAGCCTTTGCTCCACTATCAACCACCGGAATGGTTATTTTGCCTGCCCCTGCTTTCATCTCCCGCGGGAGGAGCGATAGCCACTCAACTGAAAGGAGAGGAGCAAAGTTCAAGAAGTCTGAACTCCCACTTTCTCATCGATGACGGCTCCCTTCGATGCTAGCAACCGCCTTTGACCCTTTTCGCACTTCTTTCAATTTCCTTACATTCTAGGTGAAGGAGAGACTTGACCTTTACTTAGAGAGGGGCAGTGCTACCACGCCCTTCGGTGCTCGTAGGTTGACTCCCCTATGCATCCCGACTAAGGTCTCACAAAGGCGCATTTCCCTTATACATCCAGCCGCTTCACTAATGTGAATAGGTTCTTTCTCAAGTGGGTGGCTTGGTTATATACTCTTATGCGCGTTCCTTCTTCGAACCTTTTGGTATGTATTGCCCCCTAACTATAGATCAGATCCACCGGACGAGAAACTCAATTCCGCACTGCTGCTGAGTCATTGGACTTATCCACCAAGGGATTCGTGGAATTTTTATGGATTGCGTTGGGGGAAATCTACCAAAGCTAGGCAGATAGATAGACTCCTTTCCCGCTGCTAAGGGAGAGCAAGAAAGAAAAGCAAATTCTTATTTTTTAATCAGCGCCCCCTTTTGGGTATGTAGATACTAAGAGTCCTCTCACTACCAACCAGCAGACATCATCTGGCTGGGTCTTGCCGGTATCAACAACGAGAAAAAACAACCAAATGGAAACAAAAACTCACTATGGCTCTTGGCCCAGACAACGTCCTAGGCGTAGGGGAGATCGGAGCAAGAGGGAACGCCTAGACGACGTTTTTCTTCCTGGGCTGCAGTAAGTAGATCGAAAGGTCGTTCAGCCCCTTGTCCCCGAAGATGGGTAATCAGTTCTCAAAAATCTTGCTCCAATCTGACCTAGCTGGCCAGCAATCCCAGTTCGCGGCAAAGAACAAGACAGCAAGCATGGAAGTTTAAGGATAACTGTAGGTTGGTGGCTACCTAAGGAAACTCCGATTCGATTCGCCTCCTAGCTGGGAGGCATTTACCTCATCCCGATCACAAGGAGAGGTTCACCATGATGGGGGGTACTTCTTTTTTTTCCTTTCCGGAAAGAATGAAATGCATAGGAGACCATCCTTTTGTTGCGGCAGGGGGCCTCAGGCCCTACTTAGTTTCTCAAGCCTTTGTCATTGTTAGTCAACTAAGTGGGGCCTTTTGAATGGAAGATTAAGTAGTCTATCAGTGGTGCAAAGCGACTTTGCCCCTTTTAAGTAGGGGAGTGAAAGATTAGACCTTAGAAAGTCAGTAAACAGCGGTTCTTCTATGTAGGTATGGCGTTCCCTCCTAACATTGAGTTAAGTGACTTCGTAACCTTTGCGTTGCATAGTAGAATGAGGGCTACGCATCGACGCTCTCTTATCTATTAGTCTAAGCGTCTTCACTAACTCGCTCGCCTACTATACCCTACTAATGTATTGTATAGTAGGGTAGGCTAGGCTAACTCAGCCGCTTACTTATACTAATGTGTTGTATAGTAGCGCCTTTTCCTTTTTGAATAATCCATATTCTCATTATCTTTCATAAGTTAAGTAGGCGAACCTATAGGTCCTTAGTAGCGTTGACAAAGAAGAACAGCCGATTAAAAGACAGCGAATCTTTTTTTTGATATCTTTATATATTTAAAATATATAAAGATATATATATAGGCTAGCTTGACAAGCTAGCCTTCTGAGGTGCGAAGAGAAAGATCTCTTTTTTATGACTTCTACTTATCGATCCCGGCCCGGAAAAGTGACCGACCAGAGCCCTATTGATGAATGAAAAAAAGGCTTTATGAGCCCTAGCCCTGTAAGCCCACACCTGTGTAGAGTAGATCGTTCAACACCTGCGGCACAAACCCATTTTTGACCTATTGGTCCTTTTATCATAGGCGACCGAACGGCCGCCCCCTAATTACTAGACCGACCTGCAATAATAATTCCATAAACACCTAGCGAAGATATGGCAAACAAATAAAGTAGCCCTATGTTCGGATCTGACAATACCATACCATAATCAAAAGGTACAACGGCCCGAGCGACCAGACTTAACATAAATGTAGCCACTGGAGCCATTCTAAAAAGGAAGAAATTTGCACTACTTGGTGAAATAGGTTCTTTTAGAATCAATTTCGAACCATCTGCTAGAGGTTGTAACAATCCGAACGATCCCACTACATTAGGACCCTTTCGACATTGCACAAAAGCCATTACTTTACGTTCAGCTAGCACTAAAAAGGCTACTCTTGTTTTGATGCTTAAAGAGAGGCCTTATCACGTAAGACACTAAGCCGTTCCTGCTGTCAAAGAGTTCCACATCTCTTTAACCTAGGAGTGAAATGCTTCCCTAAAGGATAAGCAACTACATCATGAAAGAAGGTAAAGATGCTACCCATTCCTCTAAGTAGGCCTATTACGGGTGCTAGTCAGACAGTTTATTACAGTTCCTTACTAATATATTCATTCTTGCACAATGAAGAAAGCGTTAAAAGTCTTATCTCGCTACGAACCTTGGCTTTGTCCCTTGCTTCCTTCATCTCGTCTATAGTTTAATAGTATAGCATTCCTTGATAGACAGAAGATAGCAAGAAAGCAAGGAAGTCTTATACCGCTCCTATCTAGCCCCCGAAAGTGACTTCGATACGCTTTCTTCTTCCTTTGCTCCTTCCTCTAATTGGTACAGCTATCACTAATTCTATCTATTGCTCCTTAAGGTGATAAAGACTCTGTTTAGTGTAAGAGTCAAGTGGTAAAGGGGCGAAGCGGTTAAGCAGGTAAGAAAGTCATAAAGGTACGAAGGGAATATCTCCATACTAGCAATCAGGCAATCCGGTAATCAGTATTTGGCATGCCTTACCTCTCTCCACCAATGGCTTAGCTATCTCTGCCTTCCTCCTCTCTCTCCCTTCGTTTAGCAAGATAGGAGTACTCTCTTTCCTGCTTGCGAGAGCAAAGGCATGAAGGAGCTTACCTTACTAAGGCATTCATTCAAAGGATTTTGGCTTCATCTGGCGTCCATCAGAGAGCGGTAAGAGTACTTAACATTTCCCTTTGGAAAGCATTTCTTTAGGAAGGAATCCCCTGTCATTTCCCAATTCTTTAGAAGTTCAATTGCCTAAAACCCGAAAATCCCCACTCGCTTCATTCTATGCTTGAAAGGATCAGGAACAGAGGGACAAACAGAAGTCGATACAAGCATAATGACTAACCAAAGTACGTTCAGTTTCATCACCCGGGCCGGGCCAGACCGACAGCGGAAGCCTAGCACTAAGTTCAATCTCCAGCGACAACGGTCCCAAATGCATGAACGACGAATTGCTCGCCAACTATGGACAGTCTAGAAGATTCACTTCGCGCATACACCGAGAACACGGCATAGCCGCACCCCTTATAAATAACAAGGCCATTGCTTGGCTGCTTTCTTAAGTGAATTGGGGTCAATAGCAGGTGTGAAGCAAGAAGGAAGAGAGAGGCCTGTGCACAAGCTTGATGTTTAAAAGCTCAGGATCAGAGTGCTTCGCCCTAGAACAGAACATTTCACTCTATTTTCATTGGTCGCTCCTTGATTAGAGCATGGCAATTTGATTAAGATATGGCAATCAATTAAGAAGGGTCTCCCCAAGGGGGATCAAGAGACAGCTTTTAGTCTCTCCCCCGAGTTCTGAGAAGAGCTGGTGCCCCAAACTCCTCTTTTTGGCTTATATCCATAGTCTGACCCGACCTCCTCGGAGACGCTTTGAATGATTAAAACGAGCTTTTCACTCGAAAAAGAAGGAGAGTTTTTCTTCTTGCATGCATCCTCTACTATGAAAGCTTACCTGGAATAAGGAAGAAAACCCTGATCATCCGCTTTAGCATAATTTCGTTTAAAGCATTTTTGAACTCGTTTAAGGAATTAATTGATCGAGTCCAATCAATCGGGTCTCCGGTAAGCCCCTTCGGGCCCTTTCACTTTCTTTTTTGAATCAAAGCAGGAAACTCTTCCAATTTCAAAGAATAGCCATAGCTTAGTGCCCGTAAACACATCCATCGGTTTTCATCTTCCCCGGTACAGTTTTAAAGTCTAGTCTCACAAGTACCAGAGCTATATATCCCTTAATCCAGTATTAGGTCACGGATACCAGTGAGGAGAGCCCGAAGAAGATAGAAAGAGACTCCCTTGAAAGAAGTACGATCAGAAAGGCTCCTCCTTACCAAAAGAAAGTCAACTCCGATCTTTTTTTTTTCTTTTTTGTATTACCAAACCTAGCTTAGCCTTCGTCAATTTAACTAGAAGGAGACTCCCAACTATGGCAAGGCCCCCTTCAGGCTTAGGTTAGTCAATCCGGCCCTAGATGCCTTCGTTGAGAAAATCGCCGTAGGAATAGAGATCTTTCTTAGAGGGCTAGAGCATCTAAAGCTGAGCTAGAGAATATTCAATGCCTACTTTGAAATTATCCTAGAAATGACTCTCTTGCTGTAGAAGAGAAAAGGCTAGTTGTGAAGTATAGAGAACTCAGTACAGCTGAAGAAGCTTTTTTCAAGCAAAAGTCAAGAATTTCTTGGATAGATTTTGGAGATCAGAAGACTGGCGCCTACTAAAATAGTAAGCTCCAAAAGATCAAAAAAGACTATTAGGAACTCTTTATAGCATAGCTCTGATGGCAGAATGAGGAGTTCAAATTCAGAATGAGGCTGTGGCTTTCTATCAGAACAGAACCTGCTAGGGAAGTCTGATGAAGATCTTTCGGGGGGATAAATTTCTTATTTCAAAAGCCTATTACAGATAGAGATTTTTTTATATTGCAGAGGTATGCTGCTAGAGGAAGTTACTCAGGATGAGATCAGGCAAACCATCTTTTCCCTCAATGGGAACAAGGCTCCTGGGCTTGATGGTTACACAGCTGACTTTTGAAAGCCAGACTGTAGTAATCTTGGTGGTGAGGTAACTAGACCTATTTCTGACTTTTTCATGAATCGCAAGCTCCTTCATGAGGTGAATGCCACTACTATTTGTTTGCTTAGTCCCAAAGTGAACCCTGAAAGAATGAGTGACTATAGGGCTCTTTCCTCTTGTCAAACTCTCTACAAATGCATTTCCAAGATCTTAGCTAATAGAATGAAGTTTTTAATTCCTCAGATCATCAGTCCTAACTAATGTGCTTTCATTGAGGGGAGGAAGATTGTGGATAATCTCCTCTTAGCTCATGAAATTTCTTTTAAGCACTCTCATAGGTCTGGGCTAACCTCTAGATGCACTTTGAAAATGGATCTTATTCAAGCTTTTGACTTAGTGAACTGGTGCTTCCTTTTGAATATTCTGCTTGCTTTAGGCTTTCCTGGGAAGTTTGTAAACTTGGTGAAGTCTTGTATCACTACAACAAGGCTTTCTCTTGGAGATAGAGCGTTTTCTGGGCGATTTTCCTGGCAAAAAGGCTTTGAAGCAAGGTGATCCTATGTATCCATACTTTTAATAGCTATGGAATTACTTTCTTTCTTCACTTCTAAACAAGGCAGATATGGAGGGAACTTGACCTTTGAATCCTAAATGCAAAGAGGTTAGATTCACTCATTTATGCTTTGTTTTTGTTACGGTATATCTTCTTTTTTTGAGTGAAATTCAGCGAGGAGTAGCAGAAAGGATAGAAGGATCTAGGCAAGTAAAGAACTTGCTTTGCTAATATAACTCTGCATAGGATCACTCGCCTTAAGGCTCTCTCAGAGAAATTCCAAAAACAGATTATGGAATGAAATTGATGAGAACTTTCTTATCATAAAAGCAAATCTCAGTAGCTTTATGGGGGGGAATCCTCCGTTGAGGAATAAGATAATAGAGTATGGGTCAATGGAGAAATAAGCGATGCTAGTCTTGTCGGCCTATCCCCCTGCTATAGAAGAAGATAGTATAGAAATCTCATAAGAAGGGAAGGGCGGATCAAAGTAGAATCTTGCAAATCCTAGTTCACTTACTAATCGCTTTCAGGACCAGTCTTCAATGGCATGAAGCTTTAGTGGCATAACAAGCTCATGTTTCTACGATCTTAATCTGTATTTACTTGAATGATGCTACAAATCTTCATCAAAGTGGTTATTTATTTATAATTGAACAAAAGCGAGGAGCTACCGAGTTTACAAGGTGAAGGCCGAATTAAAAAAGAAAAAAGATTCCGAGCACGTCTGGCCAAAGTCCATCTTGTCTTTATCACGAGTCATTTTCCTTGGCATTTGACTTTTTCTCATATCCGTGGATTCTTCAATTTGCTTTCTCCCTCATAGAGGAAAGAAGTCAGATGGTATACTATATTTATCCGCTTATTGGAACTCTTTCTAATGACCTATGCATTCTGTTATCATTTCCAGCTGGACGATCCATTAATCCAATTTGAGGAAGAAACGAACTCTTTCCATTTCATTTTTTTGAGGGTTTTCGCCCTTAACTTCTTTCGGGGCTTGGAGTAGATGAAGCCTTCCTTCTTTTTTCTCGGTCTGCTTTGGCTCCTGATCTTGAGCTCGATTTTCTTGGCCTCAGGCTTGGCTTCTTCTTGGAGTCCTTACCCTTTCGAGACTTTAGGCCCTTGCCCCTGGGTTGTTGATGTAGTTGCTTGTAGTTTTCTTTGATTTTGATTGAGTTGCTAGAAAGAATATCAAAAAAACTACATAGTTCAGGAGAGAGAATCAATGTTCAGTAGTACTCCTGGTTCACCAGGTTCTACCACTGCAGGGCCCAATCATACTCAAAAGAAGAGTTTGATTCTGGCTCAGAAGGAACGCTAGCTATATGCTTAACACATGCAAGTCGAACGTTGTTTTCGGGGAGCTAGACTGAAGGAATAAAAACCTGCGCCAGCGCCGCTGATGATGCAGAAAGCTTTTTTTATAGAAAGAGAGTCAAGGGGGCTTCTGTGAGCGATTCTGTAACCGCAGGCAGCCCAGACCCGACTTAATAATGGTCGCGCATGAGATCACATGAGACCACTTCGATTATGAGTCGGGGGATGCGAACATAGCGGCCCTAAAATCAAATACCTTCTGCACTATCTTGAAAGGCAAGAAATTTCCATTTTTAGACTGCGACCTATCACTACGCACTTTCTCACTGATTTAGTGAGATAAGTGTCAAATTCTCCTCCACAAGACTGAAGATGTTTTTTCAGGGCTTCGGTTCGAGAACATAATTAGAAGAAATAAGGGTCGAAGTTTAGACCACTCACAGTAGTTCTACCTATAGAAAAAATCATTAGAGAGGAGACAACCCATTTATGATACCAGCCGAGAAGACTAGTAAAAGGAAGGATCAAGAATGTCATATATTTCAGGAGCTAGATTAGTTGCCAATGAACAAGTCAAAATTGCCTCTGTAGTTCCCATCTTTCCCGATTGGCTCTACTTTTCTCGAATGAAAGCAGGAAACTCACCTTAATTAGTAAATAAAGCGAAAACAAACCTGTGGGATAGCAAATCACATCATATATCGGATATTGCATCGGAAAGAGAGATTGATTCTCCTTTCCGGGCAAGTCCTGAGGAACGTCGACTTTATAGTCTTTATCCCCACTGGGTAAGTGGGAATCTGATTCATTGATTTGATTGGTCCTCCCAGGCTTGTACTCGAGGACCATGCCGAACCCCGCCATAAAGCCTTGCCACCAGCATCGCTCTCCTTTCAGGTAGCACTGCTTCCATATGGAGCCGAACAGAAGCGACTGTTCAAGTACCTCTTTCTCGCTTCCTTCTACCCCTCCAAATTCCCAGCCCGGGGAAAGAAAGTAGCACACACGCAGAGAAGGGTCGATCTAATTGAGTTTTCGAGCATAAAGAAAAAGTCAGAAAGCGAGTCTTTGACTTGGAACGAGACCAACGTACGAGGTGAGGTGCAATTTAGGGCGTAAGCGGCTTTTTAGTCTTTTTAAGGTAGGAAGACGATTCGGAGATCGGAGAATCATCTTATTCTTTCTCTTTAGTGTATGAAAGGAATATGAATGGTGACCCACCTTAGACCCGATGTGAAGCCCCAATAAAATAAGGGAGTACGAATCTCAGAATTGAGAAAGAATAGAATGATGGAGCGCTAATTTCTTGCGAACGAAGTTAGAAAAAGCAAAATTGGAATGAGTAGCTTTTCACGTCCTATTATCCGAAGGTTCCTTTTGATTTAGATTTTAGTTTCAACCTTGACTTTTTTGTCGCTTGACAGTTCGAGCGAAATCATCTATTCCAATGTACCGCTGTTGTGATTTCGGTTGAAAGACAGGAGGGTGCTTTCCTTTACCATCTGGCTGTTGAAAACAAAAGTGCTTCAAAGTACACGGCAGTTAGGCTTATCCAAGACGGGTTTCCTGAAGTCTCAGGGAACTTGAAGGTGAAGTTTGAGAAGAGCTGGGGACACTTTTGTGACTTTTTGACTTCGGGGGACAGGGAAATGATAGAGGTCTGGGGGAGATACACGAGGGACCAGATCGTTGAGATCGCGACTCTAAAGAAGAAGAAGAAAGGGGGACCTTTCGTCGCAGTGAACGAAGAAGTGGATTGGAATCCCATGGTCCATGATCCCCCCCCCGGGTATGTACATCTATATGATCAAGTAGCGGAGGCAGAAAGGGAGAAAAGCCAAGTTTCTGATCCCTCTACCACGTCCGTTCCTGAAGTGGGGGAAAGGGTTCGCGCCTACCTTGAGCAGCATGGCTGGCCGGAGGAATACGAGGTGGAATCCCTTTTAGAGCATTATGCTCTTCTCGACTGGCTGGCGGTTCAACTTTCTTTCCGTAGGCCTCTGAAAACAAAGAATTGACTCATATATGGACGAGTAGACCAAGTGGCTCGTATCCTCATTTATTTTTTCCGTAACCCCTACTTCTTATATTATTACTACCTCCTCCACCACCGCGAACTCCAGTTAGATTCAGGCATGATACACTTTTTAGTTATT